>NC_051307.1:28910345-29213375 GCF_015220235.1 Choloepus didactylus
ATTGACCCTTTTATCAATATGAACTGACCTTCATTGTTAATTTTTAATTTTTTTTTACTTAAAGCCTATTTTATCTGAAATTACAAAAATGATTTGACCTAAAATTACTGTAGCTACACCACCTCTAATGGTAGTTTGTTTGTTGCTTGTTTTTTCCTATTCTTTCATTTTCAACCAACTGGTGTCTTAGAATGTAAGGTAAGTATCTTGTAAATAGCATATAAATTGGTAATGCTTTTTAATCCATTTTGATAACTCCAAGTATTGACGAGTGAGTGTGATCCATTTATAGTTGAAATAATCCCTGATAATGCAGGACTTTATTCTGTTATTTTGTCATTTAGCCTTTGCAAGTCAAACATTTTCTCCCTAAATTATTCCATTTATTAATGACTAATATATTTTATTATTTTGTGTTGTATGCTTTTTGAGTCCCTTCTCATTTCACTCTGCATAAATTTTTCATATATTTTCTTTCTGCTTATCACAGGACTTAAATTTAACATCTTATATCTATAACATCCTATATGTATATTACTCTTACACATTTTCATATCAATGTGACTTCAATGGCATACACAAAGAGTGTTCTTATTCTGCTCTGCCTCCTTACCTTTTATTTTTACTTATTAAAAGTGATATGTTTATACAATGTATGCCCCAAACCACAGACATCAGTAATTTGTATGAATTTGCATTTTAGAAACTTTAAGAAGTAAAAAGTGGAACTACATACAAAAAGAAAAAATACAATTCCATTTTAATTTATTATTTATATAGTTACCTCTACCTTTACTCTATAAAAAGAGGTATTTATTCTTTCATGCCACTGCAATCCATTGTCTAATGTCTTTTCCTTTCTGTCTGAAGAACTCTCCTTAGCATTGCTTTTAGGGTAGGCTTGTGGTGACAAAATCCCTCAGGTTTTATTTATCAGGGAAATTCTTGATCTCTACTGCATTTCTGAAAGAATGTCTCACCACATATAAAGCTCTTTGTTGGCAGCTATTTTCTTTCAGAACTTTAAATATCTCATCCATCTGCCTCTTGTCTCCAGGGTTTCCAATGTGAAATTGGCAGTTAATCTATTGGGGCTCCCTTGTACACAGCATGTTTTTTTTCCTCTTGCAGCTTTCAATATCTCTCTTTGTTCCTTGGCATTTGACAGATTGACTCCTATATGCCTGGGCATGGTTCTCTTGGAGTTTATCCTGTTTGTGTTTTATTGTTCTTTTTGAAGGTGCATATTCATGTGTTTCATTAAATTTGGGAAATTTTCTGCCATCATTTGTTTGAATATTCCTTCTACCTCTTTCTCACTTTCTTCTCCTTCTGGGATTCCCATAATACATACATGGTACACTGAATTGTGTCCCATGGGTGCATGTATCTCTGTTCACTTTTTTTTCATACAGATCCTCAGCCAGAATCATTACAATTGACTCGTCTTCAAGTTCTCTGATTCTTTTTTCTTCTGTTTTCAATCCACTTTTGAAACTCTCTAGGGAAGTTTTTCATTTCAGTTACTGTAGTTTTCAACTCCAGTATTTCTATTTTATTCCTTTTTAAAATTTCTACCTTCTCATTTAAATTCTCATATTGTTCTTTCATCACTTTCTGATATATTTTTTCTTCCTCTGTGTTTTTTTCATCTCCCTGACCATATTAAAGTTCAATTAAAAAAAATCATTGTCTGGTATCTTTCAAAATGTGGTCTACATCATTGATTGCTTCTGAATTATCTCGTTCCTTTGGACTGGCCATAATTTCCTGTTTTTGTTTCTTATAATTTTCTTGCATAATATACATTTTAATATTTTATATGTTAACCATGGGATTGAGTGCCATATCTATCTGTTCCTTAAGTTTGTATCCAGCTGGTGATATGACAAGTGATTTCCCTGAGTACCAGGAATTAACAAAGTAAATAAACCAACACACATGCAAAAAAAAATAAACCTTTCACAGTCTTTGCAAATTGGATCTGCATTGGCTGCTGTTTCCTTCAGAGATTAGCCATCCTATCTAGAAGATCATCCTAAGGTGAAAGTGAAGTGCAGGTTCCTCTCAGTCTTTTCAGAGCCTATATCTTGTCCTGAGCTTTTGCTTTTTCATGCCCCTAAGAATTCACTCTCTTACAGGAAATTGCATGTCTCCTCTACTCCCTATTAAATAGAATTCACCCACCTCCTGTATTTTCTATTTTGTGTTTTATAGTTGGTAATCCTTTGCCCCATTCTTTGGCTTAATTATTTCTTACACTGCTTTAGCTGTCTGTAAGATGCTTCTGCCTCAGGATACATTCTCAGAGGATGAGCCAGAAATGAGTACCCTGATTCATTCTTTTTCTTATTAATTCAGTTTTATTGAGATATATTCGTGTACTATACAATCATCCATGGGGTAAAATCAACTGTTCATGGTGTCATCATATAGTTGTGCATTCATCACCAAAATCATTTTTTGAACATTTTACTTACTTCAAAAAGAATAAGAATGAGAACAAAAATGAAAGAGAAAAAGAGCACCCATAGAATTCCACCCCCACATCTCACTCTATTTTTATTTATTTTTGTCCCCATTTTTCAATTCATCTGTCCATACACTGGATAAAGTGAGTGGGAGCTGCAAGGTTTTCACAATCACACAGTCATACTATGTAAGCTACATAGTTATACAATCATCTTCATGAATCAAGGCAGTTAGTTTCAGTTATTTCCTTCTAGCTATTCCATACACTAAAAACCAAAAAGAGATTTCTATATAGCACAAAAGAATGCCCCCCAGAGTGACCTCTTGACTTTATTTGAAATCTTTCAGCCGCTGAAACTTTATTTTGGTACATTTCACTTCCCCCTTTTGGTCAAGAAGATTTTCTCAATCCCATGATGCTGGGTCCAGGCTCATCACTGGGAGTCATGCCACAATGCCAGGGATATTTGCACCTCTGGGAGTCGTGTCCCATGTAGACAGTAAGGCAGTGGGTTCACCTGCAACCTGGGCTTTAGAGAGGTAGGCCACATCTGAGCAAAAAAGAGTTTCTCTAGGGGAAACACGTAGGCAAATTATAAGTAGGTTTAGCCTCTCTTTTGCAATAACAAGCTTCAAAAGGGCAAGCCCAAAGATTAAGGGATGAGACTTGTAAATTGTTAGTCCTCACTGTTTGTGACAATATCAGTAAGAACCCAGGTGGGGAAGTACATTTCTGCATTTTTTCCCCAGTTCTCAGAAGGACACTGCAAATATATTTTTATTCTCTTCCCAAATTACTTTGGGATGTATCACAATTTCACACTAACATGTACAAATCTACAAGATCTCACTTCCTATTCAAAGTTCCATGTAATTATGAAGTTTAAATAAACTGATGGTACAAGTTAAATTATTTAGTATGCTACAGAAAATAGAGATCTTGCACCAAATAAACATCTCTTCCCTTGGTCTCACACAGAAATTGAAGTTTTAAAACACAGTCAATATCATCCTTTACCCTCTGGCCTGACTTGCCCTAGTCCTAACCAAATTCACTTCATTCATATCTCTAATTGGCATCTGAGTTCTTTTTTAGTTTTTTTAACAGCTGCTTTATGAGGTAATACTGGTATTCACAGCTACTGTGCTCTAGCTCTGAGTTTCAGGGTCACACAGACACCAACAGCTCCAGAGACTGCCCAGGTTATACACAACGAGCTCAACATCTCATAATTTGGAGATAACCATTACAACTCAGGAATAGATGTGACTGCTGTAATAGCTTACTATCTAGGGACATTTACTATAAACAGTCCCCTGATAAGTTGTGCTCTAAGATTCAATTATCAGAGATTACACATAATAGTTAGTCTATATTAGCCAGGCATTAAATGTGTGTATTTTCATTTCTGGCATACTTCACTCAAAATGCTGTTCTCAAGATCCATTCACCTAGTTGTGTGTCTCACAGCTTCATTTCTTCTTGCAGCTGTTCAGTGCTCCATTGTATGCATACACCACAGTTCACTGTTCTGTTCATCAGTCAATGAGCCACCTCCATCCATTGCAAATCCTGAATACTGCCACCATAAACGCCATTGTGCAAATGTCCATTCATGTCCCTGTTCTCAGATCTTCCATGTATATACCCCACAATGAGGCTGCAGGACCTTATGGCACCAATATACTTAGCTTCTTGTGGAACCAACACACTGACCTCCAGATAGTGTACACCATTCTACCTCACCACCAATATTAAATAGGTACATCCCTCTCTTCATGTTTTCTCCAGCACTTGCATTGCCCTGCTTATATTTCCCTGCAATTTTATAGAGATGTATTCATATACCATGCAATCCTCCGCAGTGTACAATCACTTGTTCACAGGATCCTCATATAGATATCATACATCACCACAATCAGCACTTGAACATATTAATTACTTCAAAATATAATTTTAAAAAGAATAATAAAAAATAAGAAAATTAAAATACAATACAATACCATAAAATAATGTCAGACAACACCACCACTACCAAGAATACCATACCCTTCCCTTACATCCCATTCTCATACACATTTAACTGTTTTATTGCCTTTGTTATATTAAATGAATGCATATTACAATGTTACTGTTAACCATAGACTAAAGTTTGTATTGATTATATTTTCCCTAATATGATCCCTTTTTCAACACCTTGCAAGGTTGAAATTCATTTTTTATCCCACATGTAAAAAATTTCTATATTTGTACATTTAGTCACCAAGTTACACAGTTCCGGTCTTTATCATCTATCTTTCCTTCCAGTGTCATGCATGCCCCTAGCCCTTCTCTTTCAGATTTACTCAAAGACACCTTTTTTCAGTGTACATACCATATTGTGTTATCATCACACAGTATAATGCTATCCATTTTTGGATCTATACAATCAATACTGTTGAACATTCTACACTCCTTTGGCATCAAAGGCCAATCTCACCCTCTTTCTATCTCCTAATAACCTGTATTCCCAGCTTTAACAATCAAAGTTTGCTCATTAACATTAGTTCATATTAGTGAGACCATACAGTATTTCTCCATTTGTTTCTGGCTAACTTCTCTCAACTAATATCCTCAAGGTTCATCCATGTTATCATATGTTCCGTGACTCTGTTCTGACTTACAACTGCGTAATACTCCATCACATGTATATACAAATTATTGTCACAATTTGTTTATACACCCAACCATTTATCGGCATTTGGGCTGCTTCCATCTCTTGACAATCATGAATTATGAATAAAGTAATAGTGTTGGGGGACAGGAAAATTACAGTGATAAAGCTAAACTCCTCCAGTAAGTCATTGTCCAAGCCTGGAGTGTGAGCAGGTGCATTGTCCAAAAGTAGGAGAGCTTCTTGGGGGCAAATCTTTCTCCAGCATATATTTGTTCACTGAGGGGCCAAACACGTCATTTATTCACTTGGTGAAAAATTGCCTCGTGACTGAAGCTTTGCTGTTTGCCCTCCACATAATGTAAAGTTTGCTTTTTAGGACATTAAGCTTCTTGAAAATTTCTAGGTTTTCCCTATGACAGACTAGTAGAGGCTTGGGTTTTAAGTCCCTGCTAGTATTCACACAAAACTCTAGAGTGAACCTGTCCTTCTTTGGTTTGTGGTCTGATAATGCCTTTTCCATGATGTAGGTTCTACTAATCATTTTTTTCCAAAAAAGTCCAGTATCATCACAATTAAAAACTTGCTGGGGAATAAAACCCTTAGGCTCTACATAGACCTGAAAATCATTGATGAATTCATCAGCAGGGTTTTACTGGCTCTTGCTGCCTTGCCATGCCTCATGACACTATGGATACCAGTCCTCTTTTTAAAATTATCAAACCAGACATGATTGGCATTAAAAAATAATACTCTCATTACTCGGTCCTGGTTTGTTTTTGCAAAGTGTGGCATGCAACACTCTCACTTTTTCACATATCATGGCTTCTGATACACTGTTGCCTATAACTGCTTCTCATTTACCCAAATTAATGACAGCATTTCAACTTTCTTTAGTATTTGGAAATGCTGCTTTGTTACTGCTTTAAATCATTTCACAATATCAACTTTTTCATTGCTTCTTTATTATTAATGATAGTGGAGACTGTCATTCTAGATATACTGTATTCCCTAGCAAGATAAATAATGCAAATATTGCTCTATTTGCCTATTCTTTTTTTCTTTTTCTTTCTTTCTTTCTTCTTTCTTTCTTTTGCTCAAAGGTGCTTTGAAGTTATTTTCTTTTCTGCTCAGTGATACCACTGATCATTTTCTTAGGACCCATGATGGGAAAAAAAAATGACAAAAATACACAAACTGACCACAGAAGCTAAGATAACACAGCAAGGGGATGTGCACAGGGCAAGAGCTACCACGGAACTAATGCATGACCCTTTGTTTCAGCTGGAAAGGTTAATGAGTCATGAGGCAACTGACACTGACAGGTTCTAGTTTGCACATTGAGTACCAAACAAATGATGAGTACTGACATAATTTTCATGTCAAAATGCATCTAATACAAAATTAGGTGATTTTCAAAGCAATTGAGTACCAAGGTTTGACTATAATTGATTTTATTGTGTTGAACCAGCCTTACATGCATGAAATAAATCCCAGATGGTCATGGTGTATAATTCTTTTAATGTGCTGCTGGTTTTGATTTGTGAGTATTTTGTTGAGGATTTTTGCATCTATTTCATTAAAGAGATTGGTGTATATATGTGTGTGTGTGTATATACATATATAGTAGTATCTTTGCCTGACTTTGGTATGAGGGTGATATTGGCTTCACAGAACGAGTTAGGTAACTTTCCCTCTTCTTCCTTTTTTTTTTTTTTTTTAAAGAGTTTTGAAAGGATTGGCAGTACTTCCTTTTTGAATGGTTGGTAGAATTCACATGTGAAGCCATCTTGTCCTGGACTTTTTTCTTTTTTGGGAGCCTTTTGATGACTGACTCAGTCTCTTTACTTGTGGTTGGTTTGAGGCTGTCTATTTCTTCTCAAGTCTTTGTTGGATGTTCATGCTTTTCCAGGAAGTTATCCATTTCTTCTAAATTGTCTAATTAATAGCATATAGTTGTTCATAGTATCTTCTCCTAATCTCCTTTATTTCTGTGAGGTTGTTAGTTATGTCCCCTTTCCCATTTCTGATTGTATTTGTTTGCATCCACTCCCTCCCTCTCTCTCTTTTTTCTGTTAGTCTAGCTAAGGGTCCAACAATTTTATTGATTTTTTTCAAAAACCAGCTTCTGATTTTGTTGATTCTCTCTTTCTTTCCTGTTATGTTTCATTTATTTCTGCTCTCATATTTGTTATTTCTTTCCTTTTGTTTGCTTTGGGGTTAGTTTGCTGTTCTTTCTCTAGTTCCTCTGGGTGAACAGTTAATTCCTCAATTTTTGCTTTTTCTTCTCTTTCAATATAGGCATTTGGTGCAACAGATTTCCCTCTCAGCACCACCTTTGCTTCATCCCATGAGTTTTGATATGTTGTATGCTCATTGTCATTTTCCTCAAGGTAGTTACTAATTTCTCTTGTAATTTCTTCCTTTACCCATTGGTTGTCTAAGAGTGTTGTTTAGACCCTGTATATTTTTTAATTTTCTGACCTTCTCTCTGTTACTGATTTCCAACTTCATTCCATTGTGATCTGAGAAAGTGTTTTGTGTAATATGAATATTTTTAAATCTGTTGAGACTTGCTTTGTGAGCATACTTGTTGTCCATACTAGAGAATGATCCATGAGCACTTGAGAAAAAATGTGTAACCTGCTGTTGTGAGGTGTAGTGCTCCATAAATGTCTGTCAAGTCTAGTTCATTTATCATACAATTCAATATCTCTGTTTCCCTATTGATCCTCTGTCAAGCTGTTCTATCCATTGGTAAAAACAGTGTATTCAAGTCTCCAACTATTATTTTAGAGGTATCTACTTCTCCCTTCAGTGTTTTCATTCTTTGCTGCATGTGTTTTTGGGTACTCTGCCTTAATGCATAAGAATTTATGATCTTTATGTCTTCTTGAGGAATTGACCCATTTATTAATGTATGCCATCCTTTGTCTCTTTTGTTTTACACTTGAAGTCTAATTTGCCTGATATTAATACAGCTACTCCCACTTTTTCTGGTTGTTGTTTGCATGAAATATCTTTCTCCAACCTTTCACTTTCAACCTAGTTTTGCCCTTGTGACTAAAGTGAGTTTCCTTAAGGCAGCATGTATGTTTTTGTTTGTTTGTTTTTTGTTTTTTTGAATCCATTCTGGCAGTCTGTCTTTTTATTGGGGAGTTTAATCCTTTAACATTTAGTGTTATTATAAGGGCGGTACTTCCTTCTACCTTTTTTTTTATGTCATATTTTATTTTTTTCTCTCTCTCCTTTTACCCTTCCTGATAATCTTCATCTCTACACTCATCTCCAGACCTCTCTCTCCTGTCTTTTCCTATCAGCTTGTACACTGTCTTTAGTATTTCCTGAGTGCAGGTCTCTTACTCACAAACTCTCTCATGTCTGTTTCCCCAATAATATTTTAATCTCTCCCTCATTTTTGAAGAGCAGTTTTTCCAGATAAAGAATTCTTGGTTGGCAGTTTTTCTCTTTCAATATCTTAAATATCACTGCCTTCTTGCCCCCATGGTTTCTGTGAAGAAATCCAAATATAGCCTTTTTGAGTGTTCCTTGTATGTGATGGATCATTTTTCTTTTGCTGCCTTCAGAAGTTTCTCTTTTTCTTATACATTTCAGTAAGTGTCTTGAAGTAGGTATATTTAGTTCTATTCTGTTTGTGGTATGCTGCACTTCTTGAATCTGTAATTTTATGTCTTTCATAAGGGTTGGGAAATTTTCAGTGATTATTGCTTCTATTATTATTTCTGCACTCTTTCCCTTTTCTTCTCATTCTGGAACACCAATAGCATGTATCTTTGTATGCTTCAGGTTGTCATTCAGTTCCCTAAGACCCTGCTCATATTTTTCCATTCTTTTCCCTTTCTGTTCCTTTGTGTGTATGATTTCCAATATCCTGTCTTCCAGTTCACTTATCCTTTCTTTTGCCTCTTCAAATCTCATGTTGTATGTCTTCACTGTGTTTTTATCTCTTCTATTGTGCCTTCCATTCTTATAAATTTTGCCACTTGTTTTTTTTTTTTTTTAAGCTTATGAATTCTTCTTTAGGGTCATCCTACATCTTCTTTATATCCTTCATATCTTTTGCTACATTTTCCTTCAGCTCACTGATTTTATTTAGGAGATTTGTTGTTTCAATTCCAATATCTCAGTTGAAGTGTTAGTTTTTTCCTTTGGCTGGTTCATATTTTCAATTTCTTAGTATGGCTCATTATTTTCAGCTGTCTGTGCAACTGGTTTTCTTGATTAGTTTATTCTGTAACTCATTTTTGCTCTTTTATCTAGGGTTTTCTTGTTGATTGGATTTGTTCTCTGTCTGTTCTTTGGTGTTCAGTTCAACTTGTTTTAGACCTCCAACCTAGCTTCTGTTTAGATGATCAGAATTTTTCACCGCTTATTTGCCTTGTTATTGCTCTACATCTATGTAACATTTTTGTGAGAGTGTCTCCCCAGATATGATTGACCTCAATCAGATTTTCCCAGTCCAGACAGTCCCAGGTCTCATGAGGAGGGTATGAGATTTCCCAGAGAATGTGATCCCAGTTTTCAGACCCTCCTGTGAAGCCTCTAGACTCTGTGCTTTTCTTATCCTGTACAGCAGGTGGTGCTTGTACATTGCATGACTGGTCACAGAAATCCCTGAAATGGCTATTCCATACAGCTCCTGGCTATTTACCAGCTGCCCTAGAGGAGTAACTAAATGCCACACCTCACCATTCTGCCATCTTGTCCTGCCCTCTTCTGGTGTATTCTTTCAAGTTGCCACCCAATAGATTAGCAATGACATATGGGCATCCCAGTATGCTCATAATGGTTACTCTGCCCCTTCCTGAACAGGGCCATAGACTCACCATGGACCACAGTTTGGCTCCACATCACACTGAGGATGAGAACATGGATTACCAAGGGCACCAGGAGCTTCTTCTAACATTTTTAAAGCTTTTTCTTGATTTGGCTCTGATCCATTTACTGCAGCACTTTAATTATTTCCTGGAGTTTTGAGGACAATGGATGTAACAGATTTTATTATTTGTTCAAAGAGGGAGAACAGCAAAATGGAGTCTTATGCCACCAACTTGGGGAACTGCAGCAACAATCTGCTTTTTAAATTAAAATAAATTGAAACAAAGCAATCATTCACAAATAAAAATATAAAAATTATGATACTAAAACCGTAACTTGATTTAAAACTTCTTTCTAGAATAATGACTGTAGATACAAATAAATCAACTGTTATAAAAATTTTACAGGAAGAACAAAAAATCTCACATACAGGAAATGATACAAAAAGGAAATGGGCCAAACAATATTTACATAAAGGCATTTTTTTGTTTTAGTTTTTTTATTATTATGTATTTGAAATTACAGAACTTCTGACCATGCAATATTCATTGCAAATTTGTAAAATCATATAAATATACATAAAATATTTTAATGTAGCTGTAAAAACAAAGAATCATCACTTTCATATGAAATTATTTTGAAAATAGTCATTTGTAATTGACACATTATCAAGTTTACTTTTATGTGTATATAATAAGAATTTCAGTTCGAAAATAGATTACACCCTTTCAATGTTGTGCATGCATTAAACATGCTGAAATTATTTGAAATCTTACATTTTTTGGCATTTTACTAATTAAAATGTGTCAAAAAAATTCAAGTTAATTATACTACTAACAAAAACACCTACTATTATGTAAGATATTAGGAAAATTCACAAAATTCCTGTGGAGTAATGACTTCTCACATGCTAAACTTTGGTTCATTCTATGTCCTTGTGGATATCATATTGTATCCCTAGTCATTCTATTATATGGGTTCTAATATTAACTTTAATTATTTCAAATATGCCTTCATAATAATTCTTTTCACAAGAATGTAGTTCATGTGTAGATATCCAATTAGTAAATAAAATGTATTTCTGTTATACTTCTACTTCTATTGTCTCAAAATAGAAATGCTCCTAGAATTTGTTCTCAAACACATTTTAAATGACAATGAGGATATTTCAAAATTATTAACTCTGAATTTGAAAATGATAAAATGATGAAAAACTGAAAATCCTATGTGAATAACTGACAATTCTGAGTTTAACAAGAGAAAAGAAAGAGGCAAATGTAAACAAGTATTCCTGTATATGTAGAATGATCTCAATTGTTATGTATTACACACTAACACTTGTAAAAGAATAAAACTAATAAAATGGGGTCACAGATATGATAGTTTTCCTTTAACCTGGATGATATTAGTATAATTGTGTTAGGAAATAGATGATATTTCTTGGTGTTTATTCTCTCAGAGAATGTTTTACACAAAATACTACTCTGAATGGAAGAAATATTGTTCTCCAAATCTGAGTAATGAATCAAGACTGTTTCTTGTATAGCTGCATATAATTGGTCAAAATGTAGAGATAGCAATAAAATATCTTCATATGAATTTCAAAAGGGCCATGAGATTTTAAAGAGGATTGAAACACTCTTTGGATGGATATTTTTCCACAAAGTCCATGTTAATGGTATAGCACATACATTATATTCACTGGTATCTTAATTCACATCAGCAAGTTACTTTTGAAAGTATTCCTTGTCAAGGATGAATACATTTTAAAAAAATAAATAATACAGTTAAACTTAGCATACAATTTTTATGTCAAGGGTTCTTTGATATATTTACAGAATGTCAAAATACTTTCAAAAGTACCTGAAACTGCATGAGATTTAATGACCATAATTTCCTGTCTAAACTTTTAACAGTTATATTCTTTGTAACTTTTGAGTATATTCACAGTTATGTGCTCAGTAAAATTTAATATGTTGAGTTGATTGAATGTCCAAAGGAACCAATTAAAAGTAGGATATTAATATTAACAGGAATGTTTCATAAATGATGAAATTATTTTTCTATGTTTTTTATATTGGAATATAGATTGCTTTCATTATAGAGCTAAAGCCTTTTATCCCTAAGTTTAGATTTTCTTTCAGAGTGAGGATAGAGTGAAGATAGAATAATTCTACATTTAATCATCCTAGTTGGAAGTAGGAGGTAACGCACCCTCTGTAAAATTATATTTAATTTACTCATCTCTTAGAAACATACAGAGAATTGTTGCCAATGGGACCAATGTCAACTTTAGGAAAGATTTTCTAGTTAGGTATTGGGAACCATATTTTATAAAGGATATTATGTAAATGGTATTATTCTACTTAATTTTTGTTTATAGGTTTCTTACTTGAAATATTTGGTATCTATTGATCTTTTAAATGTGTGGTACAATACATAATGTAAATATAAATATATATTTATATAATTTTAAACAAAATTTTATTTATATTTTTATGGCTAGATGTACCTAATACAAAGTAATTCTTAAATGATACAAAAAGTTATACAAGGAATTCTAGGAAGATGTGGAAGCTACTTTTGAAGAGGAGTTTCTAAAACTACTACACAAGATATTCACTGAATCAAGATTCACCATTTCTACCTTCTATTCTTTCCCTCAATACATGGATTAGTTAATTGAATTAAGAAAATTGACTACTGGCTGTACTGCATTGTTAGATTATCACAACAAACCATATTTCCTTATGCTATTATGCAGTGTTTTCCCAATGCGACAGTCTAAAATGTCCAGTTTTAAAATTAGAATCTTAGTTGAAGTAAAATTACAATTAAAGAAACTGGAAAACTTGCTGATTTGGGACATATCTAACCATGTAAGAAAAATTTTATTTCTTGGCACTAAAATCATATAACTGATGTTAAAGTCAAAGAGAATGAAGACCAAAAGAAAATCAATGTAACTTTGGTATTAAGGCACATGTTGTGCTCTATTTATAATTAATATCCTTTCATTTGTTTCTAATAAAATGACTGAAGGATGGCAAACTATCCTTCACCTCCATTTATTTTTTCTATGAAAAAATCCTTAAATTACATTTCATGCTTCCATATGACTTTATACTCCAGGAGCCAGTTGGATTTTTCTTCTTTATCACCAATGGTTAAAAATAATGTTTCTGAATTTACACTTAGAAAATCTAAAAGAACTGATTTTTCTGCATTTAAGCCAATTGCTATCATAATATAAGTTTTGTAATAAATCATATTTCATACACACACATTCACAGTCACTTAGAATAATTATAGCTTCACCTCTGCTTCTGGGCCTGAAAGAAAATATTCTTATATTACAAGATTATGATAAATCTAATACAAATTCAAAATAATCCAACTATGCTGCTTTCAAGCTTTTCTGCCATTCACTAAAATAACTGAACCTGAGGTACCAAATTTTCATGGTTGATAACACTCCACTTTCTCACTAATATTTCCTTGAATCCCCAGACCAAAAGAAATAATGAATATCTCTATCTATGAAGTAGCTGGATCCAAAAAACTAAATAATACTAGAACACACAGGGTTTTAATAGTCCAATAGATCTTCCTGAGTTTCACTAAAATTTTAAATATTCCCTTGTGCCCCTATGAGTTTTCTGTTAGGCTTTGTGGCTCCTTAATGTGAATTTTGGAAATGCAGGATTAACCAGTAGTAAGGGGTAGGGGAAGGCAGTGATTTTTGAACCACAAAGAACTTTAAGCAATATCTGGAGACAACCATATATATACACATATCTGTCTGTCTATGAATCAATCAATCAACCAATCAATATCTATATCTACCTATATGGAGAGAGAGAAACAGTAATAAATATTATGATATCCATGATTATAAAATAAGTATGGCTTCCAAACATAATTATTATATTCCTATTTTCCTGTTTTACTAATATGGCAATTTTATTTTGAATCACTTTGTTAAGTAATCAAAGCTTCATCAGTGGACATTTTTCAACTTCTTTTAATTTGAGCAAGCCTTGTTTATATGACTGAGAAGTTTTATATTCAAAATACATTGGATCATCATTATTTTATATTCTATAAAACAAATCACTTTGAATATTGAGCATGCACATTCAGGTCTGCTCACATTACAATTCTATAAAAGAAAATGAATAATACATCTAATCATGTCCCTGGCCTCTTCTCTCCCAATTATGGAGCTGTGTACAAGTATTTTCACCAGTAAACAATCTAGGACTGCAGTGCTCTTTGTTGGCAGTATGCAATTGCAAATTCAATATTTTAATAGATATGTGATTATTAAGGATTTGCTTCTCTTTTTGAATAAGCTTTTTCAGTTTGTGCTTTCAAGAAAACTTGTCCATTTTTCTAAAGTTGTATAATATTCAGGCATAAATTGGCTCACTGTGTTGCTGACGAATCTATAGGGATTTCTCTTCTTATATTCACGTTTTTTATTTGTATGTCTCTTTTTTTTCTTTATTTCTCTATTATCAAGACCATTAATTACTCTCCAAGTACTGCTTTTTCATCCAACAAATTTGAATAATTTCTGTTTTCATTTTCATTAAAATCATGGTATAGTTACATTTCTTTTTTGGTTTTCCTTTCTAACTCATGAGTTTGTACAAAAATAATTTTTACTTAATTTCCATTTAAGAAATTTGGGGTATTCCAGTATCTCCCTTTTATTTCCAATTCAATTCCATTTGTTACAAGAATATGCTTTGTATATACAATAATAATAAATTATTACTGAATTATATATTTTATTAATTTTCACAAGTGGTTCTCTTATGAGCATCATATAATTGGACTGTTGTTTTATCTCACTACATTTGTTTGGTTTAATTGTATTTATACTACTTTAATTTGATATACTTTTAGTTGTGTTTAGTTGTGTTTATACTACTTCCATTTGATTTCATTTTTGTATTTTTGATGTATATTGTGAGAATAAAGTTTAATATATTGCTACCTTTTTGCTATTGATTGCATGTGTTCCTTGGATGTTTTTCTCTTCTCATCCTTTTTGCTGTTCCTGCAATAAGAGGCTTGGAATGCTATTGACGTAGAATCTGTCTGTTGGAGATTGAATCATACCCCCCATGGAAGGCATGTTCAAGTATTACTCTGTTCCAGTGGGTTTGAATCCATTTTTAAATAGAAACTTTGGAGTTGTTATTAGTTAAATGGTGGACTTCTGAACAGGAACTTTGAAGATCCTATTCAGGTCATGCAAAATTGAATCAGTGTAGGCCTTAACTCATATGACTAGTATCCTTAGAATAAGGCAGAGGAAATTTGATTGCAATGTCAGAAGAAGCCAGAAGCCAGTATAAATCAGAAGTAGGAGATTAAATCAAGAGAGAGTGATCCCCATGTGATGGAGGATTGCCAGGAAGCTGCCACCTGAAAGCATCAGACTTTGAGGTGAAACACATGGCCTTCATTTGGGGCTGTAGACTCCAAAACTGTCAGACAATTAATTAATCCCTATTGTTTAATTGAACAAATTGTGTGGTATTTGTCATAGAAATCCTGCAAACTAATACAGTATCAAAATTTATATCTATTTGCAACTCATCAAGCTCACACCCTACTTGGTACTTATGAGCCTCATTCTCTTTTAATTCATAATTTCTCATATAGAACCCATGCACTTTTTATTCTCTCATATTCCAAGATTTTTCTTCAGCTCCTTCTACTTCTTCTGTAGATCAATTACTATTCATATGAATTACCACTTATATACCACTCACAAATTCACTTTCTTTCAAAAATATGTTGATCTCTATTTTCATTTCCTAGCCTGCTCAAGAAAATACTTTGAAATGAGTTGGGTTAAAATATAGAAATACTGTTTTGTCACTAAAAGAAAGTCCAAATCAAGGTATCATCAAGGCAATGCTTACTTCCCGAAGACTTGCATTCTGTGGCTGGCTGCAGATGTCCTTCTCTCCTCTACCCCATGGCAAGGGCATGTATATCAAATGAAAGTAGTATAAATTCAATCAAACTAAACAAATATTGTAAGAGATAAAATGGCAGTCCAATTATGTGATGCTCATAAGAGACCCATTTGTGAAAATTAATAAAATATATAATACATGGGGGCATCTTCTTGTCTTTCCCTTCTATTCCAGGTTCCATTGGTTTCAACTTCTGGCTGATCCCTCTATGGCTTTCTCTGTTTTTCTGAATTTTACCCAACTTATAAAGGACTCCAGTAATAAGATTAAGACCCCACCTGATTGAAGTGAGCCACACCATCTTAACTGATGTAACCTATGAAGGTTCTACTTGCAATGGGTCCACACTCACAGAAATGGAATATATGTAAGAACATGTTTTTTCTGGAGTAAATACAGCTTCAAATCACTATAATATCTAAAGTTAATAAATGCTCCCTCACACATGGACAATATATCCTCAAAGGCAGCAGACTAAAGGTGGAAGAATAAATAAGCCAATATTTTTGTGGAAGAATATAACACTTCAACTTCAGAAAAGGATTAGTGAAACAACTTAACATGACAGAACATATATATTCTAATATTATTCTGATAATAAACTCCTGCAAAGCAACACATAGATGCATATATGTATAACTATTGAATTTTACATCCCACAATGTTGAATACAATTTTAAATGAATCAAACACAGAGAGAACAATAACAAAAGTAGAAGTTATTAGCAAAGATATCTTTTTAGGAACAGCAACAAAATAAAATATACTCCAGAATAAATAATGAAGTAAAAAAATAACTTGAGTTTCAAATAAAATGAACATTGAACAAAAACAGGAAAATAACTTGGCATGAAAATTAAGGAAAATACTACTACATATAAAGCATATTGATGCATTTAAATATCTGTATGAACATTTTTTGAAAATTATAAAATGTTAAAAGTGACTTAAAATGGAAAACTAAAATATACTAGCCACCACTAGGAATGGGTAATTAAGTTCTACCTTTCACATTAAGTAAGAATGCCTTTCCTTCCAGAACTGACATAATTGATTTCTAAACCATTTTTAAACTAAGTAAACTTGTTGTAATTAATTTTAGACAAGGAAGCAACAATGAAAGATTTTTGTGTGACTAAAATAATTTTGATTTTCAAAGCAAATAAGATTAGTACAAAAGAAAAAAGTATAACCCAATTTAATTCAAGATTATTGATGAAAAATACTATACGAAATGTTGGCTAAAAACATTCATGTTTAAATCTACTGTGTTATCATGTAGCAAGATTTAATTCATAAACTGCAAGCAATATATTAACTAAAATGTGATAAAATTACATTATCTCAATGCATGTAACACAGTTGATAAAGTCCTGTATTTTTTTCATTTATAGCACTTTTCAAATTAGGAAAGAATATATGTTATGAACCTGATAAGAAACAGGTACCAATTCCATAGAAAACTACTTTATTAATCTATTTTTAAAAAACAGAGATTACAATATTTATTATTGCTGTTTAACATGGATCTGGAAATTCTAGCCAATATTGTCATGTAACTGTGGTGGTTTGGAGCTTTATGTGCCCCCAGAAAACATGTACTTAAACTTAATTTATTCCTGTGGGTGTGTTCCCACCATAAATAGGACCTTTTGATGAGGTTGCTTCCATTAAGGTCTGGCCCACTTCAATCAAGAATTGGTCTTAGTCCTATTACCAAAGTCATTTATAAACATAGTGAAATTCAGTCGGAGAGAAAAAGCCACAGAGGGAGCAGCCAGAAGCTGAGCAGGGCACCTCCATGTGTCTTGCCGTGGGACATATTAAGGATCAAGGATTGTCAGCAGCCAGTCCCAGAATTCCAGTCTTTGGGGAAAAAGAATTGCCTTGATGATGCCTTGATTTGGACTTTATTCCAGCCTCAAACCATGAGTTAATAAATTCCCAATGTTTAAGCCAAACCATTGCATGGTATTTGCTTCAGCAGCTAAGGAAACTAAAACAATAAGAATATAAAATAGGAAGTATACTAAGAGGTATAAAAATTGGGAAGAAATTGAAACAAAAATATATAATAAGAAGCAAAATTATTACATTAAACTAAAGTTTTATATAAAATGTGTTGTTAGTTTTAAAAAGCAAGCTTATATCAAATGTGAATATTTCCATTTTGATAAAAAGTAATATAGGGAAAAAACAACACAAATTGTATGCAATTCCTTTGTGAGAGCAAGTTCTTTAATGTGTATAAGCACAACTTAAATTTTGCTGTGCAAAATAAAATAAATAAAAAGGAATAATAATATGCTGTCTTTATAAGCTGGCAAGAGAGTGTTTAAATATTTTCTTAAATATGAATTAATTGGATCAAAACACATCTCATTTTGTGATGATCTATGTATAAGCACAACTTAAATTTTGCTGTGCAAAATAAAATAAATAAAAAGGAATAATAATATGCTGCCTTTATAAGCTGGCAAGAGAGTGTTTAAATATTTTCTTAAATATGAATTAATTGGATCAAAATACATCTCATTTTGTGATGATCTATTTAAGTAAAAGTCAGTCCATTAATTATAACAATTTAACATCTCTTTTTTGTATTCCTCACAAGGGAACTATGTCATCAACCTATTGCAGAAAATCTTTCATGGTCACATAGTGACATTCACTTACCAATCACTGGTAGACACTATAGCATAGAGTGAAGATTTATACTTATTTTTATAAATTAGAATTGCAGGTTTAAAAGAAGATTACAATACCAATATTTACCTGTATAAGAATGACATCTGTCATTGGGGAGGAAGACCACAGAGGCAAAGTATTATTCTCATTATATCAAAATTACATGCAATCAATATGAATTATCACTGTTTATGTTCATCTTGATCACCTAATTGAACTAGTGTTTATTAGACTTCACCACTGTAAAGTTGTTACTACCCATCACCTTTCTTATGCTGTACTTTTTGGATGTAAATAATTTTTGTCCACATGTATAGAGTGCAGAGTAAGTTTCCACTTTCTTTGGGACAGAATATTCACAAAGATCATTTGGAAATCTTAACAGGTATTTTAGAACCCAATACTACTTTATATTATTGCTCAAATTATTCCAGACTTGGCCAGTAGGAGATCTTTCAATTGGCACCTAGAATCTTTTGATATACTGCTGTGGTTTGGGTTTGCTTTTTTTGCGGACATCCTTATTTTGTGACAGCCAATAAGCTCCAGGTTCATCTTGCATATTCCCTGTGTCAGGCCTAGATTCAGCTGTTTGTTCCAAGGAGTCTGGGATATTCATATTAGAGGCCATCTCCCAGCCCTCATTTACACTCCTTTCTTTTCCCCTCTGTTTCATTTGCATCCAGGTGGTTGTTATATTTCTGTTCTTGTTTGTTTGGGTATAGGTGTTTGATATGTTTCTATTTTACAAGACAATGCAGGCAGCTGGGGAGAACATTAAATCTTAACTAGTCCCAGCTGTTTGCCAGGGCACAGATGTTGCTCACTGGCAGGGAACCCACCCCCTGGAGTGTATAAACCCCAGCACTCAGGCAGTGCAGCTACCCCTCATCTCCAATGCATGTGGTGTTGCTGATCAGTTGGCTTCCCCAAAGGACCAGACACAATTGGCCCCTCATCTCCAATGTAAAGTGTGGCATGTGGAACTGCCATCCTCTATCGCAGTCTCAAGAAGTTAGCTGCCCTGCAGGACCAGGCAGGGTGGAATATTTTCCTCTGCACTTTTGGATACTTTGTGCTGTGTAAGTAATAAAGAAATCATTTGCTGAAAGTTTGTTATGTTTTGGCCTGTGTTCCTACTGTGGATCATGTAACAACTCACTCCAAAGACCCCTGTTTCCTTTTATTAAATAATGCTATCTAAAAGCATGATCTGGATGATAGGTGTGCTCAATGCTACAGGAGTGTTATTGTTCCTATGCCTCTTCACCTGACAAATCAAAGAAAATAATAAGTGGGTAAAAACACATATTGATACTTCTATTAATAAATATGTAAATAGGTAAACACCTGAATCTGTATTAAAAGAACAAGAGTTAATACTGATCTCTCCAAAAAGAAGATTTAATTTTAGAAAGCCCAACTTATCTTTTTCATTTTGTTTTTTTTATAGTTCTCATGAATCGTGCTTCTGGTGTAATACCTAAAAACTCATTGCCAAACCAAATGTCTCAAAGAATTTCTCCAAGATTTCCTTCTTAGAAGTTTATAATTTTACATTTCATAGATCTATGATCCACTTTGGATTAATTCTTTTGAAGAGTATAAGTGTATATATTCTTCTTCTTTCATATGGATGTCCAGTAATTTCAGCACCATTTGTGGAATATATTATCCTTTTTCAGTTTAGCTGCCTTTGCTTCTTTGTCAAAGATTATTTGACTATATTTCTATTTGTCTAACTTGGGGCTATTCTATTCTATTCTATTCTATTCTATTCTATTCCTCCATGTGTCTCTTTAGCCCCAGCCACATTATCTGTTTTCTAATATAGATTCATAATAAGTGTAGAAATCAAGTAATGTGTCTTCTTTCAATACATTCTTCATTACTGTCCTGGCTGTTCTAAGTCATTAGCCATTCCAAATAATAAACTTTAGAAGAAGTTTTTCATATCTACATTACACCTTGTTGAAATTTTTATTGGAATCATGTTGCATTACAGTTCAATTTTGTAAAAAAAATCTATTAACAATAAACAGTCTTCTAATCTATGAACATGGAATATCTCTCCATTAATTTATTTTAAATTCAGTTTCATTGAGATATATTTTGATACCATACAATAACCCACAGTGTCAAATCAATTGTTCACAGTAACATAATATAGTTGTTCATTCATCACTACAATCACAGTACAAAAAAATGAAAATAAAAATAAAAGTATAAAAGAACACCCAAAGTGTCCCATACTGCCACCCCCATTATCTATTCAGTTTCCCCCATTTTTCTACTCATCTGTCCATACACTGGATAAAGGGACTGTGGGCCACAAGGATTATACAATCACATGATCACATCACATAAGCTAGATAGTTATACAATCATCTTCAAGAATCAAGGCACAGGGTTGCAGTTCAACAGTTTCAGGTATTTCCTTATAGCTATCTGAATAAACTAAATCTAAAAAGGGATATCTATATAACACATAAGAATAACCTCCAGAATGACCTCTTGACTCCATTTGAAATCTCTCAGCCATTAAAACTTTATCTTGTTTCATTTCACTTTCCCCTTTTGGTCAAGAAGGCATTCTCAATCCCACAATGCCAGGTCCAGGCTCATCTCTGAGAATCATGCCCCACATTGCCAGGGAGATTTACATACCTGGGTGCCACATCCCACATAGTGGGGACAGCAGTGAGTTTACCTGCAGAATTAGCTTAGAAAGGCCACATCTGAGCAGAAAAGAGGTCCTTTGAGGGTGACGCTTTGTTCACAATTATAAGTAGGCTTAGACTCTCCTTTACAGTAACAAGCTTCATAAAGCAAGCCCAAAGATTGGGGGCTTAGCTTCTAAATGGGTAGTTCCCAATGCTTGTGAGAATATCATGAATTCCTTAGGTGAGAAAGTTTAATATTTCCACATTTTCCCTAGTCCCTAAAGGGAGCTTTGCAAATGCATTTTTATTCTCTGCCCAAATTACTTTGGGGTGTATTATGGCTTTAAACTAACCTGTACAAACCAACCATATGTCACTCCCTACTCAAGGTTCCATGTAATTGTGGTGTTTGAATAAACTGACCACACAGTTTAAATTATATAGTGTGCAACAGAAAATACAGATGTTGCACCAAATATATATGTACTCCTTTAGTCTCATACAAAAATTAAAGTTCTAAAACATTACTAAAATCATCCTTTCCCCTTTAGTCTGATTTTCTTTAGTCTTAACCACTTCAGCTTCATTCATATCTTTAATTGAAGTCTGAACTCTTTTTCAGCTTTTTTAGCAGTTGCTGTGTGGGGTAATACTGACATTCATAGCTGCCAAACTCTGGCTCTGAGTCTTAGGTGTCACAGAGATAACCAACGTTCCAGGAACTGACCAGGTTGTATACAAAGAGCTCAGTATCTCAGAATTTAGAAATAACCATTACAACTCAGGAATATATTTGACTGCTGTAAGAGCTTACAATCTAGGGACCTTGACAATAAGCCTTCCACTGATAATCTATGCTCTAAGATTCAATTCTCAGATTTTCCACATTATAATTGGTCCATATTAATCAAATGTTATAATATTTTCTTTTCATTTCTGACTTATTTCACTCAAAATGCTGTCTTCAAGGTCCAATCACCTAGTTTCAACAACACAACTTCATTCCTTCTTGCAGCTGCTCAATATTCTATTGTATGCATACACCACAGTTCACCAATCTGTTCATCGGTCAATGTACGTTTAGGCCACCTTCATCCATTGCAAATCATGGATACTGCCACCATAAACACCAGCATGCAAATGTCCATTCATATCCCTGCTCTCAGTTCTTCAAAGTATATATCAATAAGGGGGTTACAGAACCTTATGGGAACCCAATATATACCTTCTTGTGGAACTACCACATTGCCACACAGATGTGTTCTGTACTTCTACTTCCCCACCAATGGGGAATAGGTACATCCCTTTCTCCACATTTTCTCCAGCACTTGTATCCCTCTGTTTTCCCCTGCTTTTATTGAGATATATTCCCATACCATACATCATTCACAGTGTACAATCATTTGTATACTATATATCATTATATAGCTACATATTCATCACCACAGTCAGCTCATGAAAACATTCATTACTCCAAAAATATTAAAATAAGAATAATAAATATAAAGGAAAAATAAAATTAAATAAAATTAAATTAAAAGTTCAGACAACAGCACCACCACCAAGAATCCCATAACTCTGCCTTATATCCCCATCTTATAGATACTTAGCATCATTATATTGCCTTTGTTGCAATTAATGGAAGCATATAACAATGTTACTGTTAACTATAGACTGTGGTTTGCATTAATGCTATTTTTCACCAATACCATCCCATTTTCAATACCTTGTAATGTTGACATACATTTGTTCTCCCTCCTGTAAAAGCATTTTATATTTATACATTTAATAACCATCATTGACCACTCTAGGTTTCATTAAGATGGGTCCTAGTCTTTATCTTCTCTTTCCTTCTGGTGTGATACATGTCCCTAACCATCCTCTTTTCAACCAAACTCACAGTAATCTTTGTTCAGTGTGCTTACAATATTGTGCTACCATCACACAATATTGTATTATCAATTTCTGGATCAATACAATCAATCCTGTTGAACATTCTATACTCCTTCAGCATCAAAGGTCAATCTCTAGCCTCTATCTCCTGGTAACCTGTGTTTTCAGCTTTAACTCTCAAAGTTTGCTCATTAAGGTTAGTTAATATTACTGAGACTATACTGCATTTGTCCTTTTCTTTCTGGCCAATTTCAGTCAATGTAACATCATTAAAGTTCATCCACATTGTTATATGCTCTGTGACTTTATTCTGTCTTACCGCTGTGTAATATTCCATTGTATGTATATACCACAGTTTGTTTATCCACTCCTTTATCCAATGAAATAAGGAACATTTCAGCTGTTTCCATCTCTTGGTAATCATGAATAATGCTGCTATAAACATTGCTTTACAAATGTCTGTTTTTGTCCTAGCTTTCATTTCTTCTAAGTATATACCTAATAATGGCATTGCTGGATCATATAGCAATTCTCTACTTAGCTTCCTGAGGAACCAACACACTGCCTTCCACACTATTTGCACCATTCTACATTCCCATCAACAGTGGATAAGTGTTCCTCTTTCTGCACATCCTCTCCAGTATTTTCAATTTTCTGTTTTCTTGATAACAGCCATTCTGCTAGGTGTGAGATGATATCTCATTGTGGTTTTGGTTTGCATTTTCCTAATAGCCAGGGAAGGTAAGCATCTTTTCATATATTTCTGAGCCATTTGTATTTCCCCTTTAGAATAGTGTCTGCACATGTCTTTCACCCATTTTCAAATTGGGCTGTTTGTCTATTTGTTGTTGAGTTGTAGGATGTTGTTATATATTCTGGATATTAAACCCTTATCTGATATGTGGTTCCTATTATGTAGGCTGCATTTTAAATTTTCTGACAAATTCCTTTGATGTTCAAAATGTGCTCAATTTTGAGAAGCTACCATTTATCTACTTGTTCTTTGCTCAGTCTGAGTGTAGGGTCTAGGAAACCTCCTATCACAAGATTTTTATGATATTTCCCTATATTTTCTTCTAAAAATTTATGGTGTTTGCTCTAATGTTTAAGTCTTTGATCAATTTCAAGTTAATTTTTGTATAATGTGTGAGATAGTATTCCTCTTTCACTATTTGGTATATGGATATCCAATTCTCCAAACACCATTTATTGAAGAGGCTGCTCTGTCCCAGTACATTGACTTGACCATCTTATCAAAGATCCATTGTCTGTAGATGGCAGGGTCTATTTGTGAACACTAAATTCAATTTCATTGGTGAATATATATATGCCAGCACCATGCTGTTTTGACCACTTTAGCTTTGTAATATGATTTAAAGGCAGGTAGTGTGAGACATCCCACTTCATAACTCTTTATCAAGATATTTTTGCTTATTCTGGACATTTTTCCCTTCCAAATAAACTTTGTTTTTTTATATTCTATTTCTGCAAATAAGTTTTTGGGATTTTAACTCGTGTTGCATTGAATGTATAAATCAATTTAGGTAGAATTGACATCTTAACAATATTTAGTCTTCCAATCCATAAGCATGGTTTCTCCCCTTTATTTTGGTCCTCTGTGATTTCTTTCACAATTTCTTGTAATTTTCTGTGTATAGGTCTATTGTGGCCTTGGTTAAGTTTATTCATAAATGTTTGATTTTTTTAGTTGCTATTGTAAATGCATTTTTTTCTTGATTTCTTCCACTCATTGCTCATTACTAGTGCATAGGAACACTACTGATTTTTGTGTGTTGATCTTGTCCCTGCCACATTGCTGTATTCACTTATTAGCTCTAGTAACCTTGCAGCAGATTTTTCTGGATTTTCTACATATAGGATCATGTCATCTGCAAACAGTGAAAGTTTTAACTCTTTCTCTCAAATTTGGATGCCTTTTGTTATTTTTTCTTGCCTGATTTATCTAGCTAGAACTTCCAGCACAATGGCAAATAACAATGGTGACCGTGGGCATCCTTGTCTTGTTCCTGATCTTAGAGGGAAATATTTCAGTCTTTTCCCATTGAGTATGATGTTAGCTGTGGGTTTTACAAATATTGCCTTTATTATATTGATGATGGTCCCTTCCATTCCTTCACTTTTGAGTGTTTTCATCAAGAAAGGATGTCGAATTTTTTCAAACGCCATTTCTGTATCAATTGGGATGATCTTGTCATTTTTCCACTTTGATTTCATGATGCGGCATATTACATTAACTGATTCTTTTGTGATGAACCAGCCTTGCATGCCTGGAATAAAACCCACTTGTTCATGGTGTATAATTATTTTAATATTACTGGATTCAATTTTGATATGTTTTGTTTTGCATGTATGTCCACTAAAGATATTGGCCTGCAATTTTCTTATCTCGTAGTGTATTTGTCTGGTTTTGGTGTTACAGTGATGTCTTCATAGAATGAGTTAGGTAGTTTTCCCTCCTCTTCAATTTATTGTAAGTGTTTGAGCAGGATTTGTACTAATTCTTTCTTGAATGCTTTGAAGAATTCACTTGTGAAGCCATCTGGTCCTAGACTTTTCTTTTTGGGAGATTTTTGATGATTGACTCAATCTCCTTACTTTTGATTGGTTTGTTGAGGTTTCCTGTTTCTTTTCATGTCAATGTTGATTGTTCATGCTCTTCTAGGAAGTTGTCCATTTCATCTAAGTTTTCTAGTTTATTAGCATATAGTTGCATATAGTATCCTCTCATTGTCTCCTTTATTTCTGTGGGATCAGTAGTTATGTCTTCTTTCCTATTTCTAATTTTATTGATTTTCATCCTCTCTGTTTTTTTTTTTTTTTTTTTAGACCAGCTAAAGTTCCATCAATTTTATTGATTTTCTCAAAGAACCAACTACTGGTTTTGTTTTGTTTTCTTTTGTTTGATGCTCTCCATTGTTTCCTTGTTCTCAATTTCATTTATTTCTCCTCTAATCTTTGTTATTTCTTTCCTTTTGTTTGCTTTGGGGTTAGCTTGCTGCTCATTCTCTGGTTCCTCTGGGTGAACTGTTAATTCCTCAATATTTTCTCTTTCTTCTTTTTTAATATAGACATTTAGGGCTATGAATTTCCTTCTCAGCACTGCTTTTTCTGCATCCCATAAGTTTTTATGTGCTCTGTTTTCATTTTCATTTGTCTCAATATATTTACTAATATCTCTTGTAATTTCTTCCTTGACCCACTGGTTGTTTAAGAATGTTTTTCAACATCCATATATTTGTGAATTTTCTTTCCTTCTGCCTGTTTTTGATTTTCAACTTCATTCCATTGTTATCTCAGCAAATTTTTTGTATTTCAATATTTTTAAATTAATTAGGACAAGTTTTTTGATCCAACATTTGGTCTATCCTGGAGAATGACCCATGAGTACTTGAGAAAAAATGTGTATCTTTCTATTGTTAGGTATATTGTTCCATAAATGTTTATCAAATCTAGTTCATTTATTGTACAATTGAACATCTCTGTTCCATTATTAGTCCTCTGTCTAGATGTTATATCCATTAAAGAGTGTGGTGTATTGAAATCTCCAACTATTATTGCAGAGGTGTCTATTACTCCTTTCAGTGTTTTCAGTGTTTGCCTCATGTATTTTAGGGAACTCTGGCTCAGTGCATAAATACACATGATTGTTATGTCTACTTGAGTAAGGGTCCCTTTTATTAAGGTATAGTATCCTTTTTTGTCTCTTTCAACTGCTTTACATTTTAAGTCAAATTTGTCTGACACTAATGTAGCTAGCCCCACACTTTTCTGCTTGTTGTTTGCATGAAATATCTTTTTTTTCCAACCTTTCACTTTCAATTTATTTTTGTCCTTCTGTCTAAAGTGAGTATCTTGTAGACAGCATATATATGGGTCCTGATTTTTAACGTTTTTTGCCAATCTGTGTCTTCTTATTGGGGAGTTTAATCCATTAACATTTAGTGCTATTACTCGAAGGGCAATATTTTCTTCTACCATTTTGTCTTTCGGGTTTTACATGTCACATCTTCTTTCTTTCTTTCTCTCTTTTAACCCTTCCTGATAGTCTTCATTTCTACAAACTTCTCCCTCCTGTCTTTTTCTATCAGCCTGTATCACTCCCTTTAGTATTTGTTGTAGATCAGGTCTCTTGTTCACAAACTGTCTCAGTGTCTGTTTGTTGGAAAACATTTTAAACTCTCCCTCATTTTTGAAGGACAGTTTTACTGGATATAGAATTCATTGCTAGCAGTTTTTCTCTTTCAGTTTCTGAGACAGTTTGCTAATGCTGCCATTTTGCATAACACCAGAAACAGATTGGTTTTTATAAAGGGGGGTGGGTATTTGGCTACAAAGTTACAGTATTAAGGCCATTAAGTGTCCAAGGTAAAGCATCTGGAAAACCTCTGCTAGCTGGAAAGGCACATGGCTGGTGTCTGCTTGCTCCTAGGTTGTGTTTCAAAATGGCATTCGCCAAAATGCCAGCTTTCAATGGCCATCTTCAAAATGTCACTCTAAGTTGCAGCTCTGAATTTCTCCTGCTTTTCAGCTCCTTTATATGACTCCAGTGATTTAATTAAGACCCACCCTGAATGGGTGGAGTAACACCTCTGTGGAAATTATCCAAATGTCTTGCCCACAGTTGATTGAGTCACATCTCCATGGAAACACTCAATCAGAAGATTCCAACCCTATCAACACTAATATGTCTGCCCCCACAAGATTGCATCAAAGAACATGGCATTTTGGGGAACATAATACATCCCAACCAGCACAGCATCTAAAACTTATCATACCACTTCCTGCTTGACTCTTGACTCCACGGTTTCTGTGGAGAAATCTGTACATAATCTTATTGTGCTTCCCTTGTATGTGGTCAGTGATTTACCTCTTTCTGCTTTCAGAATTCTCTCATTGTCTATGACATTGGAAAATCTGATCATTAAGTATCTTGGAGTGTGTCTATACAGGTCTATTATATTTGGGGTATGCTGCACTTCTTGAATCTATAATTTTATGTCTTTCATAAGAGTTAGGAGATTTTCAGTGATTATTTCCTCCATTATTCTTTCTGTCTCTTTTCCCTTCTCTTTTCCTTCTGAGACACACACAACAAATATATTTGTGCACTTCATATTGTCATTCAGTTCCCTGAAATGCTGCTCATATTTTTCCATTCTTTTCCCTATCTGTTCTTTTATGTGTATGAGTTAAGGTGTCTTCTCCTCTAGTTCACTGATCCTTCCTTCTTCCTCTTCAAATCTGTTGTTGTATGTTTCCATTGTGTTTTTCATCTCTTCTGCTGTGCCTTTCATTCCTATAAGTTCTGCCATTTGTTTTTTCAATCTTACAAATTCTTCTTTATAGTCACCCAGTGTCTTCTTTATAGCCTGCCTCTCTTTTGCCACATTTTCCATCAGCTCAATGATTTCATTTAGAATATTTGTTTGAACAACTTTAATTAGTTGTTTCAACTCCTGTATCTCAGCTGAAGTGTTAGTTTGTTCTTTGGCTGGTCCTTATCTTCATGCTTCCTATTATTACTCATGATTTTTTTGCTGTCTAGGCATCTTATTTTCTTGATTAGTTTATTCTGGAGCTCATTTTCACTCATTTACCTATGGCTCTCTTGATGGCTGGCTTTGTTCTCTGTTCTTGGCATTTATGTCAACTTATTCTAGATCTTTAGTATGCTTCTGTTTAGTTTATCAGAATTTTTCAGGTCTTGTTTTTCTGATTCTTGCCCTGCCTATATATAACCTTTGTATAAGGGGTACTCTGCAGATTTAAATGACTCCAGTCAAATTTTCCCAGTTTAGACAGGTCCTGGTCTTAGAGAATGGTGTAATCCATTTCAAGTTTCCCTAAGATTGAGACCCAGCAGGTTGTGAGACCATCTGGTGAAGCCTTTAGACTGTGTTTTTCCTTTCCTGCCCAGCAGGTGGTTCTTGTCAGCCTGCAGCTCCCCACCAGTGTAGACAGATGCAGTGTCTCTAATTCTCAGCAGCCCCTGTCCTGGCCAGGTTCATGGCTGACTCAAGCTGTTTTTGTTTTTCAGCCCCTGGATATCAGTTTTCTGAAGGATGTCTGTCACTTAAGCTTGGCTCTTTTCTTTAGGAAAATATGCCCTTTAGGGAATTAGCTCCCCCTCTTGACTAATTCCTTTGTCTCTCAGATCTATCTTAGTGCCACTCTTACCTGCTGACTCAAACTATCTGAGGTTTTCTTTAATGAACTACTTAAAATAGCTTTAAGGAAGAAGAAAAGTTAAGGAAATAAAAGAAAAAATAAATGAAAAAAAAAAAAAAACAAGAGAAAAAGAGAAATCCCTTTTCAGGGCCTTTCCCCAGCCCCCCAAGATTCACAAGTCAAGATCTGGAGTTGGTACCCAGCTCTGTGCACCCCCCTTCTTGGGGCACAGACCCTTCCCAATACACTGAGCTTGGTGAACTCCAAAAGCCTCCATCTTTATTCTTTTCTATTATATTTTATTTTACTTTTCTGTCAGCCCACCTCCTCTATGCTGGGATTAAAGCCACAATTGTAGCTGTCCTGAGCTACTTTCCCTTGCTTCCAGTAGAGACTACTTAACAATATAACTTTTAGGGAATTATATCTTTCACTTGACTAGTTACTCTCAGATATATTTTAATTCTGCCCTTGCTGGCTGGGGCAGTGCTGAAACCTGAGATTTCTGGATCTCTAATGGGCTACTGAAAAATTAAAAAAAAAAAAAAAGAAAGAGAGAAAGAGAAAGAAAAGAAAAAGAAAAGAAACCCTTTTCAGAGCTGGACCCAAGTTCCCCAGTTTTGCCAATCAAGATCTGGAGTTAGTATCTGTTTCTGTGTGCCACTTTTTCTTATGGTATTATTATATTTAATCTATTTCATTTATTGCAATTGTGAAACTGTATTATCAATTTTTTTGATCTCAAATTTCAATTGTTCATTACTGGCATATGGAAAAGCAATTGAATTCTATTAACCTTGGGACATCTTCTATCTATGTTATTCATGAGTTTATTTGTGAATTCTTTGGAAATTTCTACACACAAAATCATGTCATCTGAGAACAAAATTTTTTTCATTCTTTCTCATTCTATCCTTATGGAACTAGTTATGATCTCCAGTATGATCTGGAGTGAATGGAGTAATGGTGTGAGTAAAGGTCTTAGGGTTAGCCAGAGAAACAGAACTGTTAGGATACACACACACACACACACACACACACACACACAGATATATATGTATATTATAGATACATAGATATGTATACATATATACATATATAGACATATAGATATAGATATATAACATATGTATATACGTATATATATATGTATATAACAATATATATATATTTATATGCATATGCAAAAATTAAGCAACATATTATAGGATTTCACTCACATGACTTTGGGCATTAGTGAGTTCAAATTTCATAGGGAAAGCTAAAAGTTGGCAGCTCAGTGAAGGTGCACTTTAATTCCCCAGGAGAAGCCACAAGTTGGAAACTCCAATGAAGTTCACATTGACTTTCCCAGGAGAAACTGGCTAGTTGTAAAACAGATAGAAATCATTGTTTCTGACTCTGGAAATCCTTGGTTCTTGCTTTAAGGTCTCTGATGGATTAGATCAGGAGACCATACTCATTGCAGAAAGCAATCTCTTTTGTTGATTGTAGATGTAATAAGCAATAGATATAGCCAATTGACTAATGTTTTGAATCTATCTTTGAAATACCCTCACAGTCAGAATCAGGCCAGTGCTTGTTGTAGCCCAAAACTGGACACCATAACCAAGTCAAATTGGTACATGAAATTAACCATCACAGTGGATATCCTTGCCTTGTTCTCAAACATAGGACGGGTAGGAAGCAATTTTCTCACCATTAAGCATGAAGTAAGCTGTAGTGCTTTTTTTTTTTTGTCATTTTTATTTATTTTTTATCAAGTTGAAGAAATTTCCTTCTGTTCCAGTTTGCTAATGCTGCTGGAATGCAAAATACCAGAGATGGATTGGCTTTTATAAAGGGGGTTTATTTGGTTACAAAGTTACAGTCTTAAGTCCATAAAGTGTCCAAGGTAAGGCATCAACACAGGGTACCTTCACTGAAGGATGGCCGATGGCATCTGAAAACCTCTGTTATCTGAGAAGGAGCATGGCTGGCATCTGCTCCTGAGTTCTGGTTTCAAAACAGCTTTCTCCCAGAATGTTCCTCTCTATTCTGCAGCTCCTCAAAAATGTCATTCTTGGTTGCTCTTGGGAATTTGTCCTATCTTAGCCTCTCCAGAGCAAAACTCTGCTTTCAAAGGCCATCTCCAAGATGTCTCTGTAAGCTACAGCTCTTCTCTCAGCTCCTGTGCATTTTTTAGTGTCCCTTTGGCTGTAGCAAGCTTGCTCCTTCTGTCTGAGCTTATACAATGCTCTAGTAAACTAATCAAGGCCCACACTGAATAGGTGGGGTCACAACTCCATGGAAATTATCTAATCAGAGTTATCACCTGCAGTTGGGTGGGTCACATCTCCATGGAAACACTAGAAGAATTACAATCTAATCAACACTAATACATCTGTGTATCCCAGATTTCATCAAAGATAATGACATTTGGGGGGATATAATACATTCAAACTGGCACACCCTCTATTCTTAGTTTTCTGTGTTTTTTTCTTATATAGATAGGTGGTGAATTTTGCCAAATACTTGTTTTGCATCAATTTATCTGATCATAGTACTTCTGTTCTTTACCCTGTTCATGTGGTAGATTACAATGTTGCTTTATGAGTGTTGAAACTCTTAAATCCCAGTCTTGCATTCCACTTGATCATTGCGTAAAATGCTTTTAATAATTGGGAGTTTGATATACTTATATTTTGTTGATGATTTTTGCAGGTATGTTTATTAGATATTGGACACAGTTCTATGGTTTGCCTTTCTTGTTATATTTTTATATAGTTATAGCATTAGGGTAGTACTGGCCTCAAAGAATGAGTTAGAAGTGTTCCCTCTGCTTGTGTTTTCTGAAAGAGATTTTAGAGGACAGGAATAATATCTTCTTAAAATATTAGTATGATTCACCAGGGAAACCAGCTGGGCCTGTTGATTATGTTTCTGGAAAGTTTGGTCATGGACTTTTTCATAGAAAAAAATTTCTTTTTTATCTTTTTAATGTGCATAGGATCAGTAGTGATAGCCCCTTCTTCATTCTCTCTTTTCTCATTTCTAGTAATCTTAATACCTCTCTCTCTCTCCCTGTCTCTCTTTCTCTCTCTCTTTTCCCTCTCCCATATCCCCCTCTTTCTCTTTGCCTTTTGTTTAACTTGGCCAGGTATTATATACTGATCTTTTCAATAACTAGCTTTTGTTCCATTGATTTTTCCCTATTGCTTTTCTGTTTTTCATTTCCAATGAGTTCCACTCTACTCTTTTATAATTTATTTTCTTTGCTAGCTCTAGGCTTAAATTATTCTAGTTTCCTAAGAGGAAAGATTAGGTTATGGATTTGTGATGCTTTGTTTCTTTTCTAATATATGATTTTCATGCTACAATTTTTAAGAGTTGCTTACTGTAGCTCATAAGTCTTATTAAATTATCTTATTTTTATTTAGTTTCAACTAATTTTAATTTCTCTTGAGATTTCTCCTTTAACCCATGTGATATTCAGAATTGTGTTGCTTTATCTTCAGTAACTGGTGAATTTCTAGCTATCTTTCTGTTGTTTATTTCTAGTTTAATTTCACTGGGGTCTGAGAAATAGTTTGTGTGATTTCTATTATTTTATATTTGTTAAGGTATCTTTTGTAGCCCAGAATATTGTCTATCTTGATCCTTACAAATATAGGATCTTTATGGCGGCATGGAGAATTGACCCTATTGTCATTAGGTAACACCCATATTTATCCTGGATAAGTTTCTTTCTCCAGAAGTTTGAAATTAATATAGATAATTCCTCTTTCCTTTGAATATTGTTAGAATGATACTCTTTTCCAATTTTCTAAAGCTGCCATTATGCAAAATACCAGAAATGGATTGGCTTTAAAAAAGGGGGATTTATTATGCTGTAAAATTACAGTTCTAAGTCCATAAAAGTGTCCAAACTAAGGCATCAACAAGGGGATACCTTCACTGAAGGTGTCTGGAACACCTCTGACAGCTGGGGAGGCATGTGCTTGCTGTCTGCTGGTCCTTTGATCCTGGTTTCTGGTTTCAAAATGTCTTTCTCCAAAATGTCTTTTGGCTTCTGTCTCTCTTAGCTTTCCTCTCTCTGCTCCTGTGCATCCTTGCTTGTTCTCCCAGGGTGTTTCTTTCTAAGCATCTAGTGTGTGTGTGGGGGGGGGGGTGCCTTGTCTTAGCCTCTCCAGGGCAAGCTCTGGGTTTCATTGCTTAGCTTATGATCTCCAAATGTCTTTCCATCTGCATCACCAAGCATCTATGTCTGTGTCAGCCCCTGAGCTCTCTTAAGGACTCCAGTACCTGGGGTCACACATCGAGATACTCTAATCAAAAGTTCTCTCTCAGAGCTGGATGGGTCATATCTCCATAGAAACAACCCAATCAGAAGATCCCACCCATAGTAAGTCTGACCCCAAAGATTGCATTAAAGAACATAGTCTTTCCTAGGATACACAATGTCAAATTGGCAGGTATTCTTTCTCATCCTTTTATTTTTAACTTACTTGGTTCTGAGTCTGTAAGTGAAAGTGAATTTCCTATAGACAGCATACTGTTGTGACCTATTTTGTCAACTCTGTTAATCTCTGTCTTTAATTTGTTGTATCAATGTCATGCATATTTAAAGTGGTTATCAATATATATGGATTAATATCTGCCATATTTTAACAGTTTTCTAGTTGTCCTATTCATTTTTCTTAATTTTGCTTGTATTTTTGTGTCCCCTAGTTTTAACTGAGCATTTAGTATTATTCTATTTTATCTCCTCTCTTAGCATATTAATCACAATTTTATATTATATATCTGGTTATATTTTAGAGTTTGCAATATAAATTTTTAATTAATCTATGTCTACATCTACATTCAGGTAGCACTGTATGGATTTATGTTTACTGCAAGTTGCCCTAAATCATGTGATTCCTAATTCCTCACACTCATATAATAAGACATTGCTGCCAATCATTTCAATTTTCATGATGCTATAATCACTCAATACAATGTTATTGTTATTACCTTAAATACTTGGTCATTTTAGATGAATTAAGAATGATAAAATAACATATTGTATTCCCCCTTCTCCAAAGATTTTTCTTTAAGTAGATACAAGTTTATTACCTATCTAATTTTCCTTCTGCCTATAGAAAATATGTTAACATCTTGCAAGGCAGATGCTGACAATGAATTCTCTAAGATTTTGTTTTATGTGAATATGTTAATTTCTCCTTCACTTGTTAAAGATAATTTTTGTGGATATGAAATTTTAGGTTGATGGGTGATTTTTTTTCCCAACCTTAATATTTTACTCTCCTCACCTCTGTTTCGTGTGACTGTGCTAATTCCTAAATTATTCAGGGTTCTCCAGAGTAAGAGAATGACAGGAAAGAGGGAAAGAGAGAGAGGGAGAGAGAGGGAGATTTATTATAGGAACTGGCTCACAAGAACAGGGCATTTGGACACCTGAATTGCACAGGTTAGGGCACAGATTGGGAAAGCAGATGTAGTGTTCAATGAATTCCTCAGGAGAAGCTGACTGGCCAAATTAGAGATACAAATTCTACTTTATGACTGGTGAAATAATTGGTTCTCCATTTAAGGTCCTAAATTTATTAAATGAGACTTCTTTCATTGCTGAAGGCAATCTCCTTTGTTTATTGTAGATGTAATCAGTCATAGATGCAATCAACTGACGATGAGTCAAACCCATGTAGTACCCTCACAATAACAATCAGAAACCATAGCCAAAAATGACCCATGGACTCAAACCATACAAATCTTATTAAACCATTCTTAATCTATAAATTAATATAATAGATGTCATAGTTTCCACTAACATAATTCAACTGGCCTGCATACAACCAAAAACACACTAACCATTTCCCCAGAAAATGATGAAGGTCCTTTGGTAATAGTCACTCTTAAATTTTATGTTCTTTAAATTATATATTGTGACATAAAGTTAATGTAACTCATATACAAAGGAAGAAAACAAATATATTTGCTTTACATATATACAAATATATTCACAACAAAACAAGGAATAAATACTCATACCCATTATAGCAATAATTTCTGCAACTAGGCATATAGTTGTAGATCATATTTATAACTAGCTTACATTGACTTTAATCACAGGAAATGTTAGTAGTAAGGGATATCCTAAGAGATCTTCCCTATTCCAAGCAAACTTTTCTTTACCTCCATTGTGTATTAGCCATCCAATTTCCCTTGATAATAAGGATCAACCACCTCAGACCAAAGAGTAGTCCCTTCTTTGCTTGTTGATTCAGAGGCATGAGGAACCCAAAGTGGCTGAGCAGCCTTAATACCCAGTTTAATGGAATCATTTTTGTGTCTCCTGGTGGAAGTACTTCTCTTTTTATAAAGACCAGCAAAGCTTAATGTCACAGGGACAGGAAGCAAGAATATTTCTTGTGGATCATGAGAGATAATAATGAATGGCACCACTCCCATTTCTACCCCATGATTACTAGCTATTGGAATAAATAGCTCAATATAATGGATGCCAATTTAGAGCACATACAGCCTCATGAAGAATGTTAGCCCATAGCTGTTAGGTATTGCTACCCAGTTGGTACCATAATTGAGCTTTCAATAGGACATTCCATCATTTTATCAACCCAGCTGTTTAAGGATGATAGGCACCTGATAGGACCAGTGGATTCCATTAACATGTTCCCATCCCCACAGTTCTTTTGATGTTAACTGGGTTACTTAATAGCATGGTTTCATAATGGTAGCTATCCATGGTTGGTAGTTTTGGCAGAAGGATTTAATCCTAGGAAGGCAAATTCATATCTATGATATGTGCTTATTTCAGCAAGAACAAAATGCTGCCCCTTCCATAATGGAAGTTGTCCAACTCCCATTGGAGACTGAGTGTTAGTCTCTGCTGCTGGAAGATTGGGGACTCTGTAGTGACTCTAGCCACACTGATCTTGGTGATTGGAAGTCCATTTTGCAGAGTCCATGCCTAATCTCTGTCCCCACCACCATGGCCAATTTGTTCATGAGTCCATTGGGCAGTGGCAGGAGTGCCTAGAGAAGGAGGAAAAGTAGTATCTACAGAATGGGTCATTCTACCCACCATTTTTAAACTCCTCTGCTGAAGTCACCCTCTGGTGACCATTTGAATGGAATACAAATATCTTCTCTTTTTTTTTGCCATTTAGAGCAGTCTATACATATGTCTATCCCTGAGAAGTCTGTGTCATCAATTTTCCAATCATGTTCCTCCCAAGTCTTTCACCATCCAGCTGAACCATTGGCCACAGTCCATGAACCAATATAAAAACACACCTCCAGGCATTTGTTCATCTATGCAAAATGAACAACCAGGTGTAATCCTCAAAATTATTCCCAATGGGAGTATTTCCCTTCAACACTGTCCTTCAAGGATAACCCAGAAAGGGCTTGTAGTTCTGTAACTATCAACTTTCATGTGGTACAAATATACTGTGCAGAACTATCTGTGCACCATTCTTCCTCAGTCAATGATCATAGTGAACTACCCAAGAGTCTATAAAATAGGTTGTGAAAAAGAATACAATTGACAAGAATGGAGACCACGGACATTTGAGCCAATTCTTTGTGTAACTGACTTGGGCCTTCAGAGCCTGTTCAAACTCAAACTCACATATTTCACTTCAATTTGATTATGGAGTCTACTGTGAACATCCAGATTTATGGTGTGGTGGTTCAGACAGCACCCAGCTCATAATGACAGCTCAGCTTTCACAGGAACTTGGCGGAACTTGGCTAAACATTTGCTCTCTACTGAGGCCCAAATGCAGGGAAAACACTCTTTCTCAAAAGGAGAGTAGTTATTTGTAGAGGATGTCAGAGTTTTGATTCAAAATCCTAAGGATCTGAACTGGTATTCTCCAACAGTGTCATGCCAAAGGCTGCAAACAGCATCTCTTCTTGCGCCTGACATTTTCAGAACCATTGGCTGAGCTGGATCATATGACCCATGTAGCAGAGCAACTCACATGACAGCCTGGACCTGTTTCATAGTTTCCTTTATCCCAGTTCTCACACAAAAATAAGCAGCTTTTCAGATCACTGAGTAATGGGGTCTGAGTAGCAAATCCAAATGAGGTATATGTTGCCTCCAAAATACAAAGAAACTACTTAGGTATTGTTTCTCTTTTTAATTGTAGGAAGGGCCAGATGCGATGGCTCATCCTTCACTTTAGAGGGCTATGTCCACATGCTCCACACTGCTAAATGCAAAATTTTACTGAGTTGGATGGCCCCTGAATTTTTGCTGGATTTACCTGTCATCCTCTGATATGCAAATGTTTTAACAATAAGACTAGTGTAGTTTCTATTTCTTGCTCAGCAGGCCCAATCAGTATAATATCATCAGTGCAATAGACCAGTGTGATACCTTGTAGAAAGGAAAGTGATGAAGATCTCTGTGGACTACATTATGACATAGGGCTGCAGAGTTGATATAACCCTGAGGTTGAGGTAAGTTAATAAAGGTACATTGCTGGCATTGATGGTGGAAAGCAAAATTTTCTTTTGGTCTTTGTTAACAAGTATAGAGGGAAAAAAAGTTGCCAGGTTAATGGCTGCATGTAATATACCAGGGAAGATGTTGAACTCAGTGGGTTTCCTGTAGGTTAAAATCCAGAAAATTGTGGAACTTATTTAAGACTGAAGCCCCCAGGAATATCTCTCAATCTAGTCTATACTCAGACTCCAGAAATTCATCTAAGTGTTCCTACCTGTTTATTTTTCCAGTGGCTTCTACTTCAGTTAAGCAACTCCTGGCTGTAACTCTCTTGATTTGCCCAACTCTACAGAATTTGATGTGGAGGTTTGCCCTGTGGCCTTAGTACTATGATGGGTGCAAGTGAAACCCTTGATTTCAGGTTGCTCTACTTTTACTTTCTGTAAGGATATGTGACAACTTCGTAGTGTTTACTCTTTGTAGCTGAAACCAGGAATTCGTTCCCTATACTGTTAATCCAAGTTAGGGTCAAGTGAATTTATTAAATATATTTTCAATTTTTTCATCAATGAGTATCATTTTCAATGATTATATAAATGAGATAATGAATTTTTTTATGATTAAATAACCTAATATTCCAGTTTCAAATTCAAGTAACTGAAATTTTTGTATAATTTTCTCTATCATTTTTATTATATAATGCAATTTTTGCTATATCCCTAGTTTCATTAAAACTCATATGTTAGGCCTCTTCTTCTATTATATTATATATGGTTGGCATAAATAATACAATGGCAAACAAACTGTGTGATAGTAAAAGAATAATAATACCATGTATTATAGGAAAACATCATTGGATTGGGCCATTAAAGAATCTCAATGCTGATGCTTCAAAATTAGTTAGTTAAAGAAGATTTAATTTAGCTAAATTAATAAAGAGGTGTTAAAAGCTCTGCTACTCTATTTAAGTGAATCCATATATATACATATTCTGACTGAACTCATTGTCTCACTTGTAAGTTAAATCAAATGCTAATAGAAATTTTTTAAGCCTTCATGAAAGAATGATAATATTTTGAATCCTTTTCTTTTACTCAGATTGTTACTCCAGTTTTAAACATCTTTCAGCCATATTTTTACTTATGTTTTTAAAAGGTTTTATCAATGATATATTAAACTCCTCTTCACTTAAGTTATGTACCCTTAGATTGTACTCAATTCTTTAATTCCAATAAGAAAGTCTAAACAATCTATTTTGTTAATTACTCAATATTAATCCATAGGATTTCATTTCTCAGAACTCTTTCTTAATTTTGCCACTGATCCTGCTATATCTAACCATACTATATCTTTTCCAACTGGGTATAAAACACCAATAAATAAAAAGCCTTGTGTGTGTGTGTGTGTGTGTGTGTGTGTTCAATAGTATTTAGCACATAGAATAGTTACTGCAAGTAAAATATTTTGAATAAATACTATGCTTGAACCTGGATAGCATCTAACAAAGGAAGATAGAAGGCTCAAAAGACATTATTGAGATATATGAAAAAAAGCTAAAATATAGACTTTAACCTTAATATCAGTGTTAAATTACTTGTATTTGATAATTGTACTTAAAGGGGTTGCATAAGTGAATATCCTTGTCCTTTGGAAATGTACATGACAGCATTAGGTGTTCAAGGAGCATATGTAGCACCAGTTACACTCAAGAGCTCAGAAAATACATTGATAAAGAGACAAACATATGGACAGATGGATGGATAGATAAATGGGTTGGTACTTTTCTGAATAGATAGACCGATATGGCAAGTATGGAAAAATATTAAAATTGGTGGGTATGGGTATCTCTGGGGATTGAGATATGTTGGAGTTCTCCTTATGGCATTTGTATTATTTTGTACTGTCTTGTAAGATTGCAGTAGTAATCTTGACTTAAAATTAGATGATCTGCATTGAAGTTGGGGATTAAGGAGTGGAAGGAAAAGAAAGAAAAAATTCTGTTATTTCACAATGGACTCTAGGGAGCAAATGAATTCTTGAAGTTTTGTGAGAAAGTAAATCTTAAATATGCATAATAAAAATGTAAGAGTAAGTACTAAAAATGAAATATATGTTACCTACAGAACTAGAAAGAAAACTGGTGGAATTTCATTTTTTTTTAAGAAAAAGTGAAAAAAAAGCAAAGATAATGCATGAGAACAGTTAAAATACTAGAAATCGGGATTTACATGAAAAACTTTAGTTTCAGAAATATTTATAACTTGCCTATGGATACAAAAGGGTCAGGTCAACACTAAAGCAATGTACAAAATTAGACTTCCTTATGTGTAGGTCCTGAGATCTTAATCGTAATATTTGGAATAATTAGAGATTGTTATTATTGTAATTGATTCAATGATATGTTTTCAGGACAGTTACAATATATTCAGTAATCATCTCTAGAGACACAAGAAAATCTCCAATATTAAATCTTGTTCTTTGAGAAAATATAGTCCAATTCATTAAAAGGTTTTGAAAAATCCCTTGAAGAAAAATATGTCAAAACAACAATTTTTAAATAAAGCTATCAAGTGAGATGGCTTGCTGTGGCAATCCTGTTTTGTCATGGGTTGTGAAAAATCTGCTTATTGAGTCTAAGAAATCACTGACTATTAAGAGATTTGTTTTTCAATATAAATGTATATGCATTAGAGAAAGCTCTATCACTTTAGTGTTTTATTAAATGGTTTCATTAACAATGTTAATTTCATTTTTTATGGACCGTACTCCTTCAATTTGTCACAATAAAATGAGATATTTCTGCCTTCTCTGCAAGTGTTCACTCACTCATTTAACCTAAATATTCTCTGCCACAGCTTTTTAGATCATTACTGAAATCTTTTGCAATTCATTGTACTAAGTCTTGATAGAGTAAGATAAAAAGGTATTAGTAAAATTAAGTGTAGCTCCATAAACAATGACTATAGATCATTCTCATGTTACATTAGTAATTTTAATTATTAATATTCTATAGAATGTCAGCCATTTTTTAGATTTATTAGTATTGATTAACTTAAAACAAAATATAATATATAATTTCAGTCTTTTAAAGAAGGAAGTCAGTGAAACATGACTAGCTTAGAAAAAGTAATGAATATTTAGTACCATTTGAAAGAGTAATAATTATTTAGTAAAATTAAAAGGAATGATATAAAGTAACTTGAAGACAGCCATTTCAAAGATTATTTTAACACATAAATGGGCCTTTCAAATTTTGACACTAAGGAAACCTGAAACAACAAATTACTCTCCTATCTAGTCATTATATCATAGAAAATCAATAAGTTCTAAAGTAATAAAAATTATGTTTTTATGTTTTGATATTTGTTGGAAAAAAATGGGTAACATTTTGGATTACATGTTTTAAAAGTACATGCTGATCCATTTTGAGTTAATTTTTGTGTAGGGGGTGAAGTAGGGGTCCTCTTTCATTCTTTTGGATATGGATATCCAACTCTCCCAGCCCCATTTGTTGAAAAGACCATTATGACTCAGTTCAGTGACTTTGGGGGCCTTATCAAAGATGAGTCGGCCATAGATCTGAGGGTCTATCTCTGAATTCTCAATTTGATTCCATTGATCTATATGTCTGTCTTTGTGCCAGTACCATGCTGTTTTGGCAACTGTGGCTTTATAATAAGCTTCAAAGTCAGGGAGAGTAAGTCCTCCCACTTCGTTTTTCTTTTTTAGAGTGTCTTTAGCAATTCGAGGCATCTTCCCTTTCCAAATAAATTTGATAACTAGCTTTTCCAAGTCTGCAAAGTAGGTTGTTGGAATTTTGATTGGGATTGCATTGAATCTGTAGATGAGTTTGGGTAGAATTGACATCTTAATGACATTTAGTCTTCCTATCCATGAACATGGAATATTTTTCCATCTTTTAAGGTCCCCTTCTATTTCTTTTAGTAGCATTATGTAGTTTTCTTTGTATAGGTCTTTTACATCTTTGGTTAAGTTTATTCCTAGGTACTTGATTTTTTTAGTTGCTGTTGAAAATGGTATCTTTTTCTTGAGTGTCTCTTCAGTTTGTTCATTTCTAGCATATAGAAACATTACTGACTTATGTGCATTAACCTTGTATCCCGCTACTTTGCTAAATTTGTTTATTAGCTCTAGTAGCTGTATCGTCGATTTCTCAGGGTTTTCCAGATATAAGATCATATCATCTGCAAACAATGACAGTTTTACTTCTTCTTTTCCAATTTGGATGCCTTTTATTTCTTTGTCTTGCCGGATTGCCCTGGCTAGCACTTCCAGCACAATGTTGAATAACAGTGGTGACAGCGGGCATCCTTGTCTTGTTCCTGATCTTAGAGGGAAGGCTTTCAGTCTCTCACCATTGAGTACTATGCTGGCTGTGGGTTTTTCATATATGCTCTTTATCATGTTGAGGAAGTTTCCTTCAATTCCTACCTTTTGAAGTGTTTTTATCAAAAAGGGATGTTGGATTTTGTCAAATGCTTTTTCAGCATCTATTGAGATGATCAATTGATTTTTCCCTTTTGACTTGTTAATGTGTTGTAATACATTGATTGATTTTCTTATGTTGAACCATCCTTGCATGCCTGGAATAAACCCCACTTGGTCATGGTGTATGATATTTTTAATGTGTCTTTGGATTCGATTTGCAAGTATTTTGTTGAGGATTTTTGCATCTATATTCATTAGGGAGATTGGCCGGTAGTTTTCCTTTTTTGTAGCATCTTTGCCTGGTTTTGGTATTAGATTGATGTTAGCTTCATAAAATGAGTTAGGTAGTGTTCCATTTTCTTCAATGTTTTGAAAGAGTTTGAGTAAGATTGGTGTCAGTTCTTTCTGGAAAGTTTGGTAGAATTCCCCTCATAAAACTCCTAAAAGATAATGTAGGAAAACATCTTCAAGACCTTGTATTAGGCGGCCACTTCCTAGACTTTACACCCAAAGCACAAGCAACAAAAGAGAAAATAGATAAATGGGAACTCCTCAAGCTTAGAAGTTTCTGCACCTCAAAGGAATTTCTCAAAAAGGCAAAGAGGCAGCCAACTCAATGGGAAAAAATTTTTGGAAACCATGTATCTGACAAAAGACTGATATCTTGCATATATAAAGAAATCCTACAACTCAGTGGCAATAGTACAGTCGGCCCAATTATAAAATGGGCAAAATATATGAAAAGACAGTTCTCTGAAGAGGAAATACAAATGGCCAAGAAACACATGAAAAAATGTTCACCTTCACTAGCTATTAGAGAGATGCAAATTAAGACCACAATGAGATACCATCTAACACCGGTTAGAATGGCTGCCATTAAACAAACAGGAAACTACAAATGCTGGAGGGGATGTGGAGAAATTGGAACTCTTATTCATTGTTGGTGGGACTGTATAATGCTTTAGCCACTCTGGAAGTCAGTCTGGCAGTTCCTTAGAAAACTAGATATAGAGTTACCATTCGATGCAGCGATTGCACTTCTCGGTATATACCCGGAAGATCGGAAAGCAGTGACACGAAGAGATATCTGCACGCCAATGTTCATAGCAGCATTATTCACAATTGCCAAGAGATGGAAACAACCCAAATGTCCTTCAACAGATGAGTGGGTAAATAAAATGTGGTATATACACACGATGGAATACTACGCGGCAGTAAGAAGGAACGATCTGGTGAAACATATGACAACATGGATGAACCTTGAAGACATAATGCTGAGCGAAATAAGCCAGGCACAAAAAGAGAAATATTATATGCTACCACTAATGTGAACTTTGAAAAATGTAAAATAAATTGTTTATAATGTAGAATGTAGGGGAACTAGCAATAGAGACCAATTAAGGAAGGGGGAACAATAATCCAAGAAGAACAGATAAGCTATTTAACGTTCTGGGGATGCCCAGGAATGACTATGGTCTGTTAATTTCTGATGGATATAGTAGGAGCAAGTTCACAGAAATGTTGCTATATTAGGTAACTTTCTTGGGGTAAAGTAGGAACATGTTGGAAGTTAAGCAGTTATCTTAGGTTAGTTGTCTTTTTCTTACTCCCTTGTTATGGTCTCTTTGAAATGTTCTTTTATTGTATGTTTGTTTTCTTTTTAACTTTTTTTTCATACAGTTGATTTAAAAAAGAAGGGAAAGTTAAAAAAAAAAAAAAAAAAGAAAAACAAGGAAAAAAAAAAAGATGTAGTGCCCCCTTGAGGAGCCTGTGGAGAATGCAGGGGTATTCGCCTACCCCACCTCCGTGGTTGCTAACATGACCACAGACATAGGGGGTGGTGGTTTGATGGGTTGAGCCCTCTACCACAAGTTTTACCCTTGGGAAGACGGTTGCTGCAAAGGAGAGGCTAGGCCTCCCTATGGTTGTGCCTAAGAGCCTCCTCCTGAATGCCTCTTTGTTGCTCAGATGTGGCCCTGTCTCTCTAGCTAAGCCAACTTGAAAGGTGAAATCACTGCCCTCCCCCCTACATGGGATCAGACACCCAGGGGAGTGAATCTCCCTGGCAACGTGGAATATGACTCCCGGGGAGGAATGTAGACCTGGCATCGTGGGACGGAGAACATCTTCTTGACCAAAAGGGGGATGTGAAAGGAAATGAAATAAGCTTCAGTGGCAGAGAGATTCCAAAAGGAGCCGAGAGGTCACTCTGGTGGGCACTCTTATGCACACTTTAGACAACCCTTTTTAGGTTCTAAAGAACTGGGGTAGCTGGTGGTGGATACCTGAAACTATCAAACTACAACCCAGAACCCATGAATCTCGAAGACAATTGTATAAAAATGTAGCTTATGAGGGGTGACAATGGGATTGGGAAAGCCATAAGGACCACACTCCACTTTGTCTAGTTTATGGATGGATGAGTAGAAAAATAGGGGAAGGAAACAAACAGACAAAGGTACCCAGTGTTCTTTTTTACTTCAATTGCTCTTTTTCACTCTAATTATTATTCTTGTTATTTTTGTGTGTGTGCTAATGAAGGTGTCAGGGATTGATTTGGGTGATGAATGTACCACTATGTAATGGTACTGTAAACAATCGAAAGTACGATTTGTTTTGTATGACTGCGTGGTATGTGAATATATCTCAATAAAATGAAGATTAAAAAAAAAAAAAACACAACAGGACTCCACCCCACTGATGAAAATAGCATGTTCATATTTTGCATCTACTCTTTCTTTATCCAGTTAACTCCTGGAATTAAAGTATCACTTCTGAGTCTTTTATGGTCACTAACATTACTCCTCTAATTCCAGGTAGAGATCCCTTTCTCAGTGGCTCTCCACGTTTCACTGGCACGTGAGGAAGAGTGGTATCAACCTCTTGGAAAAGGCAAACAATTAGCCTAGCCACACACCCACCTAAAACCCCATCAACCACTGAAGTTAAGTTGGTAATCAAAGAAAACAAGATTGTTATAGACTTAAGATGTTAAATTTAAGTCCCATAGTAAACACAAAGAAAGTGTCAGAGAATATGATCATAGAGATGAGAAACAGAGTATGGGTTACGAGAAGCGGGGGAAGGGGCAATGGGGAGTTAATAAGAAATGAGTGTAGGGCTTCTGTTTGGGGTGAAGGGAAATTTCTAGTAATGGATGGTGGGAAGGTGATGGCATTGCAACACTGTGAATGTGATTAATCTGACTAAATGGAATGCTTGGGAGGAGTTGAAATGGGAAGATTTATGCTGTATATATGTTTCCACAATTGAAAAAAAAGACAGTCTAAATAGGTAATGACAATTAAATGCCATAGATGATCCTGGATGAGATCGAAGAATAGAGGAGAAAAGGGTCAAAAGGACACAACTGGGACATAAGAGAAAAATGAAACATAGAATGCAAGTGTGCCGGTTTGAATGTATTGTGTCCCCCGAATGCCATTATCTTTGTGGTCTTGTGGGACAGAGGTTTTGGTGCTGGTTAGATTTGCTTGGAATGTGCCCCACCCAGCTGTGGGTGGTGACTTTGGTGGGATACTCCCATGGAGGTGTGATCCCACTCATTCAGGGTGGGCCTTGATCAGTGGAGCCATATAAAACATGCTGACTCAAAGAGACTGGACAGAGTGCAGCTGTGAGTGACGTTCTGAAGAAGAGCAAGCTTGCTAGAGAGGAACATCCTGGGAGAAAGCCATTTTGAAACCAGAACTTTGGAGCAGATGCCAGCCACGTGCCTTCCCAGCTAACAGAGGTTTTCCGGACGCCATTGGCCATCCTTCAGTGAAGGTACTCGATTACTGATGTGTTACATTGGATACTTTATGGCCTTAAGACTGTGACTGTGTAGCCAAATAAACCCCCTTTTTATAAAAGCCAGTCCATCTCTGGTGTTTTGCATTCTGCAGCATTAGGAAACTAAGACAGATTTTGGTACCAGAGAAGTGGGGTGCTTTTGCTGCTGAGTTTGCAAATACCAAACATGTTGGAACGGCTTTTTAAGTGGATACTGGGGAGTTTCTGGAAGAATTGTGAGGAGCTTGATAGAAAAGGCCAAAACTGCTTTAAAGAGACTGTTTATGGAAATATGGACTCTAAAGATACTTCTGACGAGGCCTGGAACAGAAATGGTGAATGTGTTGTTGTAACCTGGAAGAAAGGTGATCTTTGTTTTAAAGTGGCAGAGAATTTGGCAAAATTGAGTCCTGGTGTCAGATGGAAGGAAGAACTTGGAAGCAACAACCTGGAATATTTAGCTGAGGAGATCTCCAGACTACATGTGGAGGATGTATCTTGGCTTCTCCTTGCAGCTTATAGTAAAATGCGAGCAGAGAGAGATAAGCTTAGAACTGAACTCTTTGGTTCAAAGAAACCAGAAGTTGATGGCTTAGAAAATTACGGGCATCCAGTGGGTGGAATCCCAGAAGCTACAGCCCAATGTGAGGATATAACCAAACATGGAACCCAGCCACCATTTCAGTACAAGCCAAGATTGGAAAAGGAGTTAAGCAGAAAGGATTTGTGGAAAGTCCTGTTGTCTGATGGCTTTGACCCCTGCGTGCTTCATGCAAAGCCAACAGAATTTTTGTGAGATCTTTATAGACAGAGCCATTGCCGGTCTGGACTGGAGGAGACAGACAAGGAAAAAATTAAAGGAAAAATCTCTTCAAACACAGAGCCATTGAGGTTGAGGTCTGGAGTCAGGAGGTCTCAGGCTGGAAAAGCGGAGCAGCCCACACGCATGGAAAGGGTGAGTTTGCCCCAGAGGTCAAGGGTGGGCATTTCACCTCGATGCTCTGGAAGAGTTTTGCCACCTCAGGTCCCAAAGAGGGTGGAACACATTCCCAGGGAATTGGGGAGAGCCTGGCTGCCACCACACTGTTCTCAAGGGTTTGAGCGTGTGCCCTGGAGATGGAAGGGAATCTGGGAGCTGCCCCAATGTTTGAGGAGGGTGGGGCCGAGAAGGTGGTCTCCCCAATGTGTGGGTATGTTGGAGCACTCACCTAAGTGGAGAGGAAAGGGCTGCCACAAAGGCCCTTAGGAAGGGTTAGGCTCCTGCTCTCTCAAGCCCCAAGGATGCAACGTTGTTCTGTAAATGACTCTCAGACTTTGAAATCTAATGGAGTTTGTCCTGCAGGTTTTAAGAACTGTTTTGGTCCTGTTAACCCTGTTTTCCTTACTGTTTCTCCTTATGGCAATGGGAATGTTTATCCTATGAATGTCCCTCCTTTGTATATTGGAAGCATATAACTTGTTCTAAGTTCACAGATCCACAGCTAAGGAAAGATTGTGCCTTGGGACTGACCCCGCCTAAATTGATTTTGATGGGATTTTGTGCTTAACTATTGTTACTGAAATGGTTTAAGTTTTTGTGATATTGTGATGAAATGAATGTATTTTGTATTTGGAAAGATAATGTCATTTTGGGGTCCAGAGGGTGGAATGTGCCGGTTTGAATGTATTGTGTCCCCCGAATGCCATTATCTTTGTGGTCTTGTGGGACAGATGTTTTGGTGCTGGTTAGATTTGCTTGGAATGTGCCCCACCCAGCTGTGGGTGGTGACTTTGGTGGGATACTCCCATGGAGGTGTGATCCCACCCATTCAGGGTGGGCCTTGATCAGTGGAGCCATATAAAACATGCTGACTCAAAGAGACTGGACGGACTGCAGCTGTGAGTGACATTCTGAAGAAGAGCAAGCTTGCTAGAGAGGAACATCCTGGGAGAAAGCCATTTTGAAACCAGAACTTTGGAGCAGATGCCAGCCACGTGCCTTCCCAGCTAACAGAGGTTTACCGGACGCCATTGGCCATCCTCCAGTGAAGGTACTCGATTACTGATGTGTTACCTTGGATACTTTATGGCCTTAAGACTGTGACTGTGTAGACAAATAAACCCCTTTTATAAAAGCCTATCCATCTCTGGTGTTTTGCATTCCGCAGCATTAGTAAACTAGAACAGTAAGCTTTATATCAATGTTAAATTTCTTGAACTTAACTACACTTAATGTGATTACATAAATGAATATTCTTGTTCATGGGAAATGTATATGTGAATTATATTATTTGTTCAAGGATGTGTGCAACTTGCTCTCATATGTTCAGAAGACACAGCAATAGATGATGGATGATAGACAGGGAGGGAGGGAGGGAAAGAAAGAAATGGTAAAGTGACAAAATATTAAAATTGGTAGATCGGGGTATCAGTGGAGGGGGGTTGGGGTATGCTGGAGTTCTGTGTATGGGGTTTGTATTATTTTTTGCAACTGTTATTGTAAGTTTGAATTTATTTCAAAATAAAAATTAAAAAAAAAAGTACATGCTGAGTGGAAGAGTGTTCAAAAGGGAAATAATTAATTATAATCTTATAAAACTAAAACTTGGAAATAAAAATGGAAACATGGATTAATGTGATATGAATACAAAACTGAATTCCATTTTATTTAACAATAAGCAATTATAAATTAAAATAAAGGTAAACACTACCATCCATAATAGCATCCAAATGAAATTGTTAGTGTTTATTTTCCTCAATGCTAAAGTAAATACCATGGAATGGCTCAGCTTAAACACTGGAAATTCATTGGCTCATGATTTTGAGGCTAGGAGAATTCACAATCAAGGTGATGCTTTCTTCCAGAAGATGTATTCTAGGGTGGCTGCAGGTAACCCTTGGTCCTTGGTTTTTCTGTCACATAGCAATACACATGGCAGATTCTCCTGGCTTCTCCTTTTTCTTCTGGACTTCATTGACTTTCAGCTTCTGGATGCTCCCTCTGGCACTCTTTATCTCTCTGACATCTCCTTTAAGGCCCTCGGTATAGCATTAAAATCTATACTGACAGCTTGAACCACATCTTAACTGAAAGTAACCTCATCATAAGGTTCCATTTATAAGACTGCATATCCACAGGAATGCAACAACTTTAAAAAAATATTTTCTTGAGTGCGTCACCCTAAACCATAATAGTTATGAATCTTACTACATGTATGCAATACACATAATGCTGAAATCTACAAAATGTTGATGAAATAAATCAAGAAACACAAATAAATGGTGATATATGTCATATTCATGGATCAGAAGATTCAATATATTAATTATCTTCATACTAAGCTATAGATTTGGTGCATTCTAATCAATATATCTGCAGGATATATATTTCTTAAGAAAGTAGAAAAATTAATCTAATAAATATGTAGAAAGATAAATGCATTAGAATGCTTAAAACAATTTTAACACAACCTTCACTACAAAAGAGATGTGGATAGAAAATAAACAGAAGAGAAGATAGTCAATGTCATTAGGAACTGCAAAAATGCAAATTAAAACCACAATGAGGTATTACTATACCATTATTATAATAACTAAAATTAAGAATAAATTAGTTAACTGAAAACCCTAAGAAACAAATGCAAGTGAGGATGTGGAGCAACTGGAATCCGCATACATTGCTAGAAAGAACACAAAATGCTACAGCCACTCTCAGAACTATTTAGCAGATTCCTTTACAAGTAAACATATACTTATTTGACCCATTAATCCAATTCCTAGTTACTTACCCCAAAGAAATGAAAACGTATACTGACACAATATCTGTATGCAAATATTTATTATCACTCTATATGTAATTGCCAAAAACTGTCAAAAATGTGAATGCTCCTCAATTAGGAAATAGACACAGTAAACTAATGATACATGCAGTAATATGGATGAATCTTAAATACATTATTGTAAGTGAAATACACAGAGTTAAAATGACACATATTGCATCATCCAATTATATGCCTTTTTCCAAAGACAAAACAGGGACTGCGGATGAGTGAGATGTTGAGTGCAAATGGGACAGTAAAATTTTGGGGGGTGGATGATAAAATTGTTCCACCTTTTTAACAACCCTTTGTCTGAGACTGATATCAAATTCCCAAAGAAGACAAAGTGGTATATAGATCTTGGATTAAGGTCCCAAATCTGCTACAGTGAAATGTAGGTGGGACACAGAGTAACAAAATGACATTTCTGGTGGTAAGAAAGAAATATTCAGTGAAATATGCATCCCAATTAACTACAGGTAAGACTTTATTGGAACTCATCTTGAAGAAAAAGATATGAAGAGTCTAGTCATGGTTGCTTACTTAAAAATAGTTGCACTAAGCCCAAGTCTACTTATAATTGTGCCAAGGGGTCACCCACGGAGAATCACTATTGCTGCTCTGATGTGACCTCTCTCTCTAGGCCAACTCAGCAGGAAAACTCACTGCTCTCCCCCTATGTGGGACATGATTTCCAGGGGTGTAAATCTCCCTGGCAATGTGGGACATGACTCCTGGAATTGGACCTGGATCTGGCACTGTGGGGTTAAGAACATCCTCTTGATGAAAAGGGAGAAGGAAAATGAAACAAAATAAAGTTTCAGTGGCTGAGAGATTTCAAATGGAGTTGAGAGGTCATTCTGGAGGTTTTTCTTATGCGTTATACAGATATCCCTTTTTAGCGTTTAGTGTATTGGAACAGCTAGAAGGAAACACCTGAAACTGTTGAACTTCATCCCAGTAGCCTTGATTCTTGAAGATGAATGTATAACTATGTAGCTTACACTGTATGACTGTGAGACTGTGAAAACATTGAGGCTCACACTCCCTTTATCTAGTGTATAGCAGATAAGTAGAAAAATGGGAATGAAAATTGAATGAATACTAGGGGGTATGGGATAGGGAAAAAGATGATACTGACTGTGTTTAATAACTTCAACTTCTATATGAGACCAAAGGAAGAGATGTTTATTTGGTAGAAAATAGATATTTTCTGTGGCATGCTATATAATTTAACTTGCATGGTCAATTTATTCAAACACCATAATTACATGGAATGTTGAATAGGAGGTGAGATCTGGTTGGTTTGTACAGGTTAGCATGAAGCCCTGATATATCCCAGAGTAATTTGGGTAGAGAATAAAATGTATTTGTAATGTCCTCTTGAGGGACTGGGGAAAATTTAGAAATATTAAAATTCCCCACCTAGGGAATTCCTGATATTATTGCAAGCATTGAGGACTACCATTGTAGTATGCCAAGCACTCGATCTTGGGGCTTCCCTTATGTAGACTGTAACTGCAAAGGAGAGGCTAAGCCTACTTATAATGGTGACTAAGTGTCACCCCCAGAGAACCTCTTTCATTGCTCAGATGTGGCCTCTCTCTCTAAGCCAACTCCGCAGGTAAGCTCACTGCCCTCCCTCCTACATGGGACATGACTCCCAGGGGTGTAAATCTCCCTGACAACATGGGATTGAGAAAGCTTTTTGACCAAATGGGAGAAGAGAAATGAAATAAAATAGTTTCAGTGTCTGAAATATTTCAAATGGAGTCGAGAGGTCATTCTGGAGGTTATTCTTATGCATTATATAGATATCCCTTTTTAGTTAATATTGTATTAGAACCACTAGGAGAAAATACCTGAAACTGTTGAACTGCAACCCAGTATCTTTGATTCTTGAAGATGATTGTATAACTATATAGCTAACTATGTAGCTTACATGGTGTGACTGTGTGATTGAGAAAACCTTGTGGCTAATATTCCCTTTGTTCAGTATGGACAGGTGAGTAGAAAAAATGGGGGACAAAAAGTAAATGAATAGTAGGGGAGAAGGCATATGATATGTTTTGGTTTGTCTTTTTGCTTTTATTTTTATTTTTATTATTTTCATTTTTACTTCTTGGAGTAATGAAAATGTTACAAAATTGATGTGATGAATGCAAAACTATATGATGATTCTGTGAACAATTTATTGTTCACTTTAGATGAATATATCTGTGAATATAATTGCATAAAAATGATATCAGATAAAATATAAACTGAGTTGCCTGGAGATTGTGATGATTTGTATAATTTGGGCATCCTATAATTTGGATAATTGATATCACAAGAACTTGCTTCCATTTGTATGATCATGAAATTAGAAAATAAATTTAGTGTTTTAATTATCTGAAAAAAAATATTGCCTATATATATATAATAAACTGTGGCACAGACATTGTTTACCATAAAATATTCAGTGTTAAAAATTTAGCCATTCTGTTCTATACAAACCCAAAATCTGTAAAATATATAAGGTGTAAATTTAGAAACACATCTAAATTTGGTGTGTGCAAATCAAACTCTGCATATTTCTATTTTTTCCTATTTTCAAATGTATTTTTTAAATATTACGGTGAAATAAATTACCCCAATAATTAGTGGCTTGAAAAAAAAAATGTATTAGCTCACAGATACTGTGGGTCAGAAATCCAGGTCTGGTTTAGCTGGATCTTTTACAAGGCTGCAATAACGAGTTTGGCTGGGTCTGCAGTCGTCCCAGACACAATTTGAGGAGAATTGTTTTCTAAGCTCAATCAGGAGACTATTAGCTGATTTCAGATCCTTGCTGAATCTTTTTATTAAATTTTACATTCTTTATTTTGAAATGCTTTCAAACTTACAAGACAATTACAAAAATAACTGAAACCCCATACAGAGAACTCCAACACACCCTTACACCCTGTTTTAGTTTCCTTGACTGCTCAAGCAAACACCATACAATGGTTCTGATTAAACAATGGGAATTTATTAGGTCATAGTTTTGAGGATGCTAGAAGTTCAAATCAACCATCATCACAGCAATGATTTCTCCCCAAAGACCATGGAATTTGGGTACTGGCTGCTGGCAATCCTTGGTTCATAGCTTATCATATGGGAAGGCATATAGTGGTATATCCTGGTCTCTCCTTTCTCTTCCAGGTTCCACTGATGTTCAGCTTCTTGCTGCTCCCTCATGGCTTTTTCTCCCTGTGTCTGAATTCCATTCTTCTCATAAAGTACTCCAGTAATAGCCTTAAGACCCATCCTGATTGAGGTGGATCACACCTTAACTGAATTAACCTCATCAAAATTCCTACTTAAATGGGTTCACACACACAGGAATGGATTAAATTTAAGAACATATTTTTTTCTGGAGTACATACAGCTCTAAACCACCACACACACCCCATATAGGAAGGTCCACCAATTTTACATTTTTCCACATTTGCCATATCATTTTATTTATACATCAATCTGACAATCCATTTATCTGTCTATTCAACTATGTCTACATCTCTATTTAGTAAACCATTGTCTCAGTGTAGATTGAAAACATCATGCTCCTTGAACACTTAATACTGCCATGTGAATTTCCTTCTTCTTATAAGGACACTTTTCATTGAATTAGGTCCACCCTAATCCAATATGAGTTTGTCTTAGCTTCATTACATCTGCAAAAAACTATATCCAATTAATGTCATATTCACAGGTACCAGAGGTTAGGACTTGAATATATTTTGAGAAGGATGCAATTCATCCAAAAACAGAGATGGAGCAGCATCAAAATGGAAATCATAGACTTTCTGAAACCTAATCTCAGATATAATATCTTATCACTTTTTTGTATTCTATTCATTAGAACCAAGCCACTATATCCAATTTACAGGCAAGGAGTGGTTTATAAATGGGCATGGATTTTAAGAAGTGGAAATCATTGGAGCCATATTAGAAGTTGCCAAACACATGACATTAGGTTTGTTTTCAGGAATACGCAATCTTAGAAAACAAATTCTCATATACAAATATATGTAATCCACAAATTTTCACTTCAAAGGAAGCTATTATTTATCAAATATAGGGTACATTTCTATTATTAACTGTGATAAACACAAAATATTTTAATTATGAATTTAAACATGTTTTTAATAAATATTACTTCCCTACAGTATGAGACTAGTGGTAATCCAAGACAGACAACCAGAAATAAATTAAAATAAAAGCAACATATTTTCCTATTTTTCTGACTTTAATTCCTGTCATGATATAGTTACTTCTATACTAAATTTCATAATGCTTTGCCAGTGATGGATTATTTATTGGGCTCCAGGAGACTGCCTGGCTATGATATTATTGGTATTTAGAATGAATAATATTTCTGAGAACATAACACACTGGCAATTTTCTCTATTCGTTGACTTTTACATGTATGTTTCATAAAGCTCCAACATCATCCTGACAGTTCCCAACTTTTAATGGCAATCAGTATTATCAAGATCACTTAAATTCTCAATAAAACTATAAAATAAATACATTTGTACTAAAGGTGAAATACAAATTTTTGAAGATTTGTATAATTTAAGAGAAAAACATTGCAATGGTTATTAACAAACAAAATAATGAGCATTGCTGAGCCCCTCCTACAGTAGAACATTGTGTTGTAGGGATAAGGAGGGTGTAAGAATATTAGACACGTTCCATCATCAATATGAGGCAATGGTATACAAAGCCCAATTGCACTTACTCATAATTAGACCATGGATTAATAAAGAGCTGGATAAGAGTGAATATGAAATAGAGTCTACATCAAACTTTGTAAGAAATAATCACATGTGAGAGTGACTTCTTTATTCTGACAGAGATTTTCGCTTATGTTTAATTAACAAATTGTTAATAGTAAAAGACAACTTTGGCTGTTCTGCTACAAGACATCAGGCAACTGCACTCCAAGTGTGTAGTTTGATAATAATGGGTAGGTTACTAAAAGAACCTCTGTGAGCTTAATATAGTAATAAGCAAGATATAATTTGAAAGAGACCATTGGACTTAAATCACATTTTAATCACCTTTAAGGATTAGCCTGAGTAATTAGTCTGCATGTGCCATGTCTGGGTAAAACTCCACAAAAGAGCACAGGCACATGCACATGGACAGACCCAAATGCAAAGAATCCCAATGAAGATTTTATGGTAAACAAACTAGAGGAGAAAAAGTTAGAAAAAATTTCATAAGTGATTTAATAAAATGCACGCATGCTTCCATCTTTCACAAAGGATAATTGATGCAGAATTAAGCCCAAGGAAATTATGGCATCTCATATTTTCTGGGCATTGTTTGAACAAGACAATTTCTTGATATTTTTAGGGTTATTGCTAACAACATGAAGATGAAACCTGACATTAAAATATCAGAGTGAAGACTTGGAAGAACCTGAACCTAGATGATATTGTTGAGCACTAAATACTACTACTACCAATTCTACTACTACAACTACTATTACTAGTACTACTTTTACTACTACTACTACCACCACCCCCACCACCACCACCCCCACCACCAAATGCTGATGCAACTACTACATGTTGGGATTCTGTTCCAAATGCTTTTCAGAGATTATTCTATTTCACTCACATACAATCCTGTAGGGAAGTCAATATTATACTCATAGAAGGAAAACTGCAACATGAATGGATTTAGAACTTGCCCTGAGGGGAGATTTCTCCCACTGTGGCTCCAAGCCAGCCCTTTAAGACATTACTCTGTAGTATTCTTATGAAAATCTGCAATTCACACTATTTCTAGATATCCTTTTATGTGAGGGAATCATGATTGTTATACTATATGAAGCACCATTTCTGTTACTCAGCCTGTGGTGTCCTAATTTACCACATTGCAAGATACTATTCTTTAAAAACCCTCACATGAAGAATGGAATGTAACTCCAAGATTAAAAAATATAGTATATATTAATATTTCCAGAAATATTTTACTAATTCATTTTGATGGATATTTGTGTATAAGTTAATTCTCTGTGACAACTTTTATAATCCATAAGAATCAATATATCATGTACATTCATATGAAATATGAACCTTACTTTCTATCCTTTCATTCCTTGGAAATTTTGTAAAAAGGAAAAAGATAAATTTGCTAACTAAAATATATTAAATTGGGTAACAAAAATATAAATAGAAAGTAAAAATTTCTGCAAATCCACTGTCAGGATAATCTTATTGGTTGAAAAAAAAAAGCAGTAGTGGCCTATGGCAAGAACATACAAATCAAACAGTAAAGATTCTTCCTCTCAGTTATACAATTCCCAGGATATTTTTAAAAGTATTTTCTCATATATTTTCCATCAACAAAGTACGTCTGTGAATGTTAAACATTGAAATACCAATTTTGTGATTCTGAATGGTATTACTTATGAGTGTTGATAGTCAGACTAAACATGTCCCCAAGCTATAAAACTTTTTGAGATTAAAATGTGTTTCTATATCTATGCATTATTTTGGTTTTAAGTGGAACAAACACATTAAACACATCATTCCACATCTATTTCTGAGTGAATCTTATTTATGAAAATTATTTATATTACTAATATATTCATAATTACATTATTTAAAGACTGTATAATAATTCAGTACTTCATTGCATATATAGTCAGCTATTTATTTAATTAGTTCCCTGCTAGAAAGTGTTTAGAACATTTATGTTCCTATTGTATTCTGCTATGAACATCTTAGTTTATTTAATACAGTGGATATAAGTGGATTTATGTTAAATTTCTATCAGTTGAATCAATCTGTGAAAATTTATATGAAACTTAATATTTATAATATTTTTAATTATGAAAAAGTACAAATTATGTAATTAACCATGTAGAATCAATTTATTCATTCTTGGAGCTTGCAATATGCTACTTTAAAAGTGCATGGACGTGAAAAAAATCATCTTAATAGAATTGTAATTTAGTGTTTTTTCCTCCATTGTTCAATGGGAATAAAAATGTACAGTAATAGGGTCAATGACCTAGAGTTAAAATGCCATATCTTTTGGGAGTAAAAAATACTAAGCCACAGCACTGAGTAAACTTATTATATTTTTGTGGCCTACCTAGTGAAATAAAACTCAGTGTAGTGCTCAGATTATCTCCCATTATTCTCTCCAATACTGCATTATGCAAGGACCTATGAGAGTTTACATGATAGCCTGACCTAGATTTTTTTAACAGCCACAAATATCTCAATGTATCATTTAAAATATTGTTGAAATAAAAAGACAAATCTGATGTTTCAGGTGCAATGAACATCAATATTTTCCCTTAAATTATTTTGTAATCATATTCCACTTGGATATTTTATTTGTTTCCAGTTTTGTCTTTTTTAGAAATTGTGATCATCATTCTTTTACAAGTCTTTCTCTTCAGAATAAAACTAAAATAGCTAAAAGTGGAATAGCTGAGAAATAGGTAGAGTGGGTTCATTTTATAAGTAACTGCCATATTAATTTCCAAATTGCTTTGTAATGTTATGCACTCTGATCAGCTAAACAGAGTTCTAGTGGGTTACTGTCTCATCAATATTTTGTGTGTCAGTCTTCCTAATTTTAATCATTCTATTGATTTTTTGTTCTCTCATTTCTGTGTTTCAACATTTTATGTTTTCAAATTGTTTAAACTATCCTGATTTCATTGAATTCCTGTTTGATTTCATTGAATTCTTGTTTCTATTATAAAAGAAGTCTTGCTGGAATTTTTATTGAGATTTCTTTTAATCTCTTGGGGAAAACTGACATCTTAACACTACTGAGTCCTGCAATCCATAAACTTTGAGTGTGTCTCCATTTATTAATCATCGTTAATTGTTTTGTACATTTAATATTTAAATTTCATATTGTTATGTATGTTTTAGAGTTTATTTCTCAGTATTTAATACTTGCTTTTTGGGAATAAAATTTAATTGGAAATTTAATGTAGTTGGAAATAAAATATAAATAAATATATGTGGGTATATATCACTTTATATGTAATATGTGTGTGTGCATATACAGAAAGATAAAGAAGAGAGAGAGAGACCTGAGAGAGAGCATGCACATTTCATCCATAATGGTGTGATGTTTGCAGCATTAAGAGAGGATAATTCGAAGTTGAGCTTAAAATGCCGTATTACTAAGGGTTTTGTAAATTCAGAAAACAGAAACTTTTCTAGAAATTTTTTAATATTCTGTTTAATAAGTTTTGTTATTTGATCTCAGGGAGAAAAATATTCAATTGACTGCTACTGTTCCTAACAAGCAACAGTTTATTTTTTTCTGTGTGCAGGCTTCTAAAATATTGTTCCACACTAATCGTGTCTGAATGATTATGTAAATTTTCCATAAAATATATTTAGTCTTTTCAACATACATATAATATTCCTCTGAAAATTGTTAATAGGATATATTGGATCTTTGACCAATCTCCACTTGTATTAACATCATAATCAGCATGACTATTAGTTTATATTTTCCATTTCTGTCTTCTCTTCTCCTAAGCTGATGCTTCCTCTCATATAATTTTCATATCTTTATGTAAGAGCTTCTTAATGTCTCTCAATTATTATGGATCATTACTTACAGAATCTTACATTTCTGAGGATGCCCCAGTTACTGCCACCCTTATTTTCTAACCAGTTGAATATGAACATTTGCCATTTATGCAATGATTTATTCTGTCACTCTCATGAAACATCATAGTTTTTCCACAGGGATAGCTTCTATTAGAAAGATATTCTGAGTATCTTTGTGAGGAGATACAGAAAAGCAATGCAAATTATCCGATTTTATTCAATTGTCATTTAGTTTGTCCTACCTTAATGTATGCTGTTAATCCAAGTTTCAGTTATTTTCATTTCTTGTTATAGGCAATAATTTGGAAATTATGAGGTAACAGGGAAGAACAAGGGACAATATTGTGTAACAGTTTAGAATATTCCCTTAAATATTAGATCTGGTTTGACTTTTGTGCATCTTTCTAGTTGTGAAACCTTGGGCCACATTTTAAATCTCTCTCCAAGTTTCAGTATCTATAAAGTATAAATAAGAAAAGTATTACGTTTATTGCTGTGTGGATTATTGGAGGCGATGAATGTAAAATATGTAGCACGTTGCTTACCCAGGTATATAACTATTTTTATTATTCACTATTATTCAAAGGAACTATATCAGGGTCTCTGGCTAAATTTTATTTTATTCCAGAAACTAGATGTCTTTTAGATTGACCATTAATCCTTTCCTGCATAACAAACTACCACAAAACTGGCTTTAAACAACATGAATTTACATGTTCATAATCTTGTATATCAGTAATTTGGAATGGGCTTATATGGACAGATCTTCTTGGAATGTTTCCTGGGGTCACTCATGAATCCGTATTCATTTCGAGCATACTGGAGCTAGATATTCTAAGAAGGACTTACATGGTGGTCCTTGTTGACTGGCTATCAGATGGTCATTGTAGAGGAATTCAACTTGAACGACTATGCTTTATGTGATCTCTAATCTACAAATAGGCTGGACAAGGATTCTTTATAAATAACCCCTCAGAGTAGCTTACCAAGAGGGTGAAAATAGAAACTTATAGTCCTTTTCAGACCTAGGATCTGAAGTCCCATAATCAGTATGACCACATTTTATTGATCAACACAAATCACAAGGCAGCCATGATTCAACAAATTGGAGTTACAGACAGCACAACTCATGAATAACAGCTTCAGGCAAATCACTTTGCAAAGGGGCAGGTATAAAAGTATTGGAGGAGTATGTGGTCATTATCTGTTTCAATTAACTACACAAATATATAACCTTAGCTCTATTTCCTAGAATCTTTATCCTGAAGACATTATGCTAATAAAGCATTTTTCAATTTTCTATTACAATTAAGCCTTACTTACATACTCTGAAAATGATGGAAAATTTTTGAATATCATTTTCCTAATTGTGGTGAGAGGGTGATGGTAGAGGTAGAGTATGAATGTGCAAGGATTTTCTTCATGGAATCCACTTTTATTAATGTAGTTGCAAACAACAAAAATATGAGAATCAATGGAATGTTTTACATAAATTGCCATAAAAAATAATATTAACATTTTGACCCACTAAATTATGCCTTTAGATGTTTACACAAATGTTTATTTCTACCAGAAAACAATTGTTCTTGTGGTCTATATGTTTTGATTTTTAAATTCTTCTTGTATTATTAATTTATGCATTTTAATCAGAGAGCAAAACATAGTAATTTTGAAATAGATACATAATTTTGGGATTAAAAATGTAGTAATTTATTAATATTGAAAATATAATAAAAATTAAAATTTCATTGATCTAATCATTGAAATAATTACAGCCAGCATATTGTTGAAACATTCAAGTGTATGCTTTTTACAAATTTGAAGTTGCACCATATATTAACTTCTATGACATACTTTCCTTACCAAACTTCAGAACAATTTTAATGTTCTATGTACCTATTATAGCAGTTTTCATGTTTTTAATTTCACTACATTGAAAACATTCTTAGCCAAAACTGTATTTTCTGTATGATCATCATTGTGTTCTCCTGTGTCATGCACAATGCTAGTATATAGTAACATTAAATGTATATTTCTTAATAAGTGTTGAATGAAAATGTAGATTGAGAATTTTATACCCCCTTCAACAGAAACTTGAAAACATTTTATTTTCCTTATAAATAAATGTTTGGGACTTCTGGTCAAACAAGTTAGCAGCACAAGATGCTCCAGGGTGCCATTCCCCACAGAGTCTTGAACAATTAGCAAAAACTGTCAGAGTCAAATTCCTCATAAGTATGGAAAATTAGTAAAAGGCTGTAGTAACAAAATGAATACTGAATCAAGAGAACACAGCTTAAAGCATGCTTATGACACCCTTGCTGGCCCCTCCCCAACCAAATCCCAATATGATGTGGACTCAGCCACTGTTTCCATTGTAGATCTCTAGCCATGCTTGAAGGGAGAAGAGTAACCTGTGTGAGCATACTGGGGTGCCTATATGTTCATGTAAATCCATTGCACAGTGGCCTGGAAGACTGAACCAGAATAAATGTTCCTAGTTAGCTCTCCCAGAACTTACCCTGCATGCAGAAGCAGCTTGCAGACAGTTAAAGCAGAGTTAAAAAAAAAAGAAAAAAAAAAAGGAAAAAAAAAGAAGTCAACAGGACTGGGGAAAAGGATTGCCTGATTTAAGAAATATAATAAAGCACCGTGGAGGGGAACAGTGTTTATATATGGAATAGAGAGGACATTCAGATTCCTTCAAATGGAGGAGACCTGGGACCACAAATGAGCACCAGCCCAGCAAATGCACAGGCTCAGAAAATTAGGAGAGGGCCCTACACATCACAATGACTGAAATGAAAATTTCCTTAGAGGGTTTCAAAATAGATTGAAGCTAACAGAAGAAAGAATTGGTGAACACAAAGACAAGACAATATTAATGATTCTGGCTGAGGAACAGAAAGAAAAAAAAAAGAATGAATAAAAGTGGATAGACCCTAAGACAACTTTGTGATACCATCAAGCTTATCAATATGTGCATTAAGGAAGTGCAAGAAAGAAAAGAAAGGGAGAGAGGGACATAAAAAATATTCAAAATAATGGTAAAAATCCCCCCCCGCCACCAAAAAAAAAGCAAAAACATGAGCATACACATTCAAACTGACCAAGGAAATCCAAACAGGATAAACTCAAGATTACCACATCCAGACACATAATAATTGAAATATTGACTACCAAGGAGAATGAGAAAGTACTGCAAACTGCAAAAGAAAAACAAAATTTTATTTTCAGGAGAGCCCACATAACATTAGGTGCCCATTTCTCATCAGAAACCTTGGAGAAAAGAAGGAGGTGTGACAAAACAATTAGAGTGCTGCAAGAAAATAATTGCTAACTGAGAATTTTATATCCAGTAAGACTGTCTTTCAATGAGGTAGAGATTAAGACATACCCAAAAGAACATAAGCTGAGGGTCTGAGGGGGTTCATCACCACTAGACTTGCCCTACAACAGAGGTAAAAAGTGTTCTTCAGATGAGACAGTGGATTGAAGCAACAGAAAGGAATAAAAACCTCCAATAAAGGTAACAAAATGGGTAACTATAAATTCCAGTACTACTGTAAAGTATTTTTTGGTATGTAATTCCACTTTTTACTTCTTGCACATTCTAAAATGAGCAGGCATATAAATTAATAGTATGTAAATGGTTTTGGACATACAATGTATGAAATGTAATTTGTAACAGTGCACAAAAAGACAGGGGGACATAAGAGTATAAAAACTGTGTTTATATATGCCATTGAAGTTTAGTTGGGTTCAAACCAAACACAATTGTGATAGATTTAGGATGCTAAATTTAAGCCCCATGGTAAACACAAAGGAAATACATGGAAAACCTATGTAGAAAGAAATAAGAAAGGATTTAAAATGGTACACTACAAAAAGTAAAAAAAAAAAAAAAAAATGTCAAAAAAAAAAAAAAAAAAAACCTTACAAAGTCCAAATAGAAAAATGGCTGAAGAAAGTCCTGCAATATCAGTACTTACTTTAAATGTGAGTGGGTTCTATGCTCTAGTTAAATGCAGAAATTGGAAGGAAGAATGATAAAGGAGGAACAACTGATATACCACTTAAATTCAAACACACAAATAGGTTGAAAGTTAAAGTATATAAAAAATAGAGCTGGGATGGCTATACTAGTATCAGATAAAAATAGATTTTAAAATCTGTTAAAGGGGATAAAGAAGGTCACTACATGTGAGAAAAGGATCAATTCAACAAGAAACATAAAAGTTATGAATATATATCCACCAATGGCATAGCCCCATATTATATGAAGCAAATATTGACAAATTTGAAGGGAAAAGTACACAATTGTGCATTATTAGAAGACTACAATATACCAGTTGTAATAGTGGATAGACAATCTAGAGGATAGTCTATACAGAAATATAAGACTTGAATGATAATATAAATTAACTGGACTTAACAGATATTGCATACAAGTGTATAACACTAAAGCCAACTTCAGCACGGTACATGTTGTTCTCTAGTGTATCTAGGTCATTCTCCAATATAAACCATAAATTAGATCACAAAAAAGTCTAAATAAACTTTTTAAAATTACTTTATCAAATAAAAAACATTTTCAAACAAAATAAACCAAGCAATGCAAAAGCAAAGCAATGGAAAAACAAATACCCTGAAACAAAATATTGAAATCTTGCAATGCACAACCACAAAGGAATGAAGCTAGAAATGCATAATAGAGGGTGTGTTCAAGTTCACTGTCAACTTAGGTTTTGGTGTCCAATTGTTTGGTCAAGCAAGCACTGGCCTGGTCGTTACTGTGATGGTTTGAAGCTGTTATATACCCCAGAAATGGTCGGGAAGTCTTAATCAACTTCTGTGGGTATAGACCTATTATGGGTGGGCCCTTTGATTTCAATTGAGACTCCTCTTACTGGAGTCCTTTATAAGAGGATAAAGAGCTCAAAGGAAGCAGAAAGAAACACCCAGAGAAGCTAAGAGAGCTAGAGAATCTGAGAGACAGGGACACACACAGAAGCTGTGAGACAGAAAGTCACTGAAGTCTGAAGCTGAGGGCAATGAAACCTGAGGGGGAAAGACCTGCAAAAGTCACCACGTGCCTGGCCATGTGATAGAGGAGCTGAGGATTGCTGGTAGCAAGTCTTTGGGGGAGAAAGTGTAATCCTCTTGATGCCTTATTTTGGACACATTTCACAGCTTCAGAACTGTAAACTTGTAAGCTGATAAATCCCCATTGTAAAAGCCAATCCATTTCTGGTATATGGCAATTCATCAGTTTTAGAAAACCAAAACATACTGTGAGGCTATTTCACGAACTTAAATTGTCAGTAAATTGATTGCATCTATGACTGATTGTATCTACAATCAACTGAGTAGATTGCCTTCAGCAATAAGAGAAGACTCATTCAATCATTTGAAGGCCTTAGAAGGAGAAGTGACGATTTCTGCAGTTAGAACAGAGACTTTAAATCTCTACTTCAAACAGCCAGCTTCTTCTGGGGAATTCATTGAAAACCTTCATCAGAGTTCCCAGCTTGTTGCCTGCTCTACTGAATTTGGACTTGCACATCCCCACAGTCACATGAGGCAATTATTATATAAATCTTATAATATTTACATGTATCTCCTGTTGGTTCTCTTTCCCTGGAAGACCCTGACTAATACAGCTTTGGTACTGGGAGTGGTTCTTGAGAATCAAAATCTAAAGGATGAGATTTCTGAAGTGGTTCTGGGGTTTTTGGAATTGCTTCTCTAATCTGATTGGGTTCAAAGGCACTAATGACTCAATTACTAAAATTCAAGATGGCACTTATAATGCATGTTCTGAGCTGGCAATAGAGATACACAAAATATCACCACTGGTTACAGCTACTCAAATACCTAGAAGAGGCTTGGATCTGGGTGAGAGTGTTTTTGAAATTTTAACAGCATTTTGTGGAGCTAAAAGTTATAGTGATGTTGTCAGTTTATTCCTAAATATGCTGAATACAGTTATAAAAGAAAGGGTTTTGCTCAAGGCTTCAAATTTCAACTTAAGCACCACACGAAGGATATAAAAGTTTCTATGTGTCCCCTGAAAGAAAAATCTTATTTTGTGTAGCTGCAGACTTGAAATTTCTGAAAACCAGACCCACAGTCTTGTTGTGAGAGTGGTTGAGTTAAACTGTAAATTAAATTCCCAAACTTGCATGGTGTTAGCTTTTAAAGTGAGGGCACTGATTGGAAAGGAATGGGATCCTGAAAATTGGAATGAGGTCATATGGGTTGATAATAGTGTTGGTGCTGATATTGAAACCCAAGATTCTGCTCAGTCTTTGCCAGGTAAATCTATCACAGTCTGTCCTGGGTAATCAGACATGGTACCTCCAGCCTATCCTGAGGAATTTGCCATCCAACCTCCACCTGAAGATGCTAAACCTGTGCTGCCTGATAAAACTGTACATTCAAAATAGGTGGACATTAAACATCACACTCTTAATTGATGGTTCAAAGAAGAAATCAAAACGGAAATTAGGGAATATCTTGTAGTGAATGAAAATGAAAACATAACATCCCCAAACTTGTGGGATATAGCAAAGGCAGTGCTGAAAGGGAAATCTATAGGTTTAAATGCTTACATTATAGAATGATAAAATCTCAAATCAGAGACCTAACCTTACAACTAGACAAACTAGAAAAAAAGAACATTTTAAAGTCAAAGCCTGAAGAAGGAAGGGAATAAGAAAGATTATAGTGAAGATAAGTGAAACCACATATTCCATAAAGGAATAATATTCAGTAAATATAAATAAATCCTTCAACTTAATAACAAACAAGCCAATTAAAAACATGGGCAAAAGACTTGAAAAGACGTCTCTCCAAAGAAGATACACAAATGGCCAGAAGGCACATGAAAAGATGCTTAACATTCTTAGCCCTTAAGGAAATACAAATCAAAATCACAATGAGATACAATTTCACACCCCCTAGAATGACTACAATTAAAGAATCACCCCCTAAAGAAAACAGAAAATAACAAGTGTTGTAGATGATTTAAAGAAATAGGACCACTCGTTCATTGTTGGCAGGAATATAAAATGTAGCCACTGTGAAAACCATTAGGCAATTCTTCCAAAGGCTAAGTATAGAATTACCAGATGATCCAACAATTCTGCTTCTAGGCATATACCCAAAGGAATACAAAACAGGGACTTCAACAGATATTTTCACACTGATTTTCATAGTGGCATTTTCAAAATTGCCAAATGATGGAAGCAACTCATCCTTCAACAGATGAATGGCTAAACAAAATGTATACACCTTCAATGGATTCAGTCATATAGAGGAATAGAGTTCTGATACAAGTAACAGAATAGGTGAATCTTGAAGACGTAATTTTGAGTAAAATAAGCCAGATATTAAAAGACAAATATTTTGTGACCTTGCTGATATGAAAAAATTAGAGCAAGAAAATTCATAGAGTCTGAAATTGGAATAGAGGTTTACCATGGACCAGGTGGAGATAGGGAATGGTGAGTTAATGCTGTATTGTTAGAGTACAGTTTGTGTTTGCACTGATGGAAAAATTTTGGTAATGGATAGTGGTGATGGTAGAACAACATTGTGAATGTAATTGACATATTTGAATATGTTTAAAAGGGGAAATTTTAGATTGTACATATGTTACTAGAATAGATTTTTTTAAATACCGCAGGACTGTACAAAACAAACAGTGAGTGCTAATGTACACTACAGGCTATAGTTAGTAGTATCATTATAATAAGATTGTTTTATCAATTTTATCAATGGAACCACATGAATGCAGAGTGTTAATCATAATCACAATTCTGTGTGTAAGGGGGGATTATGGGAGCTCTGTATTTTCTGCATGATTTTTCTTTAAATCTATAACTTCTCTAATAAAAAGGGGAAAAAAGAAAAAAGAAATATATCATCATTAGAAGGCATTTAATGGTCATGGAATAAAGCCACAGTTTACTCCTGTGAGAGAATAATAAGGAGCTAAATGGTTTTGGATTGTAAGGCCGATCAGTACCAGGGACTAAAGCTGATGTTTGTTTTCCTGCATTTGTCTGTAAATATCAGAGAAGCTCAGGTGAACAATTGGCTTTTCTTATCTTCCCTGGGTGAGAGAGGACAGATTCATTAATAGCTTTCCATTGTTCTGTCTCTCTTGTCAAGGGCAAGCATCCTTACTCTGTACATTTGCTGCCTACCCTGTTTAATAGTTTTGGTCAAGCAGAACTCAGCAAGATGTGACTTGTGTACTCAAGCTCTCCACACCCTATTTACTAAAACATAGATTGTTTTAGCCTTTGACTCACTTTCTTTGCTCCCTCAGAGATGTGAAAAAATCAGCAACTCTAAAAAGCTCTGGTGATTGGGGCATGAGAAGAGATTAAGGCCACAAGAGGCTGTATCCAGTTTGAATTCCTGCTTTGAAAATCCCTGTCAGAGTTTGAGGTCATGTTTTTTCATTCATCAATACTTTACAGTTGTTATCATTGTCAGATAGTAGCGCACGTCAAAACTTGTAGCACAGATTACTCCAAAACTATAAACATTGTGACTAAAAAGGAATGAGATAAATGGCATCCAGGATTTATTTTGAAAAATGAATGAAGAGAATCATTTTGGTATTCTGCATCAGCCACGTATACCACATATCTGAGTTTACAATCCACTGGGATCATTTTCCTTGTAATATTCTCTCATGAAAGCATTGTTTTTGGTTCTTCTAGGGGAACAATATTGGATAAATATCTTTTTAAAAAGCCTTCCATTCTCTTCTGCATCTCTTCTTGTATTCCAATATTTTATGATCTAAGCAAAGCTAATGATCTCACATAGCATATAGACAGATAATAAAAATTTTTGGAAAGAAGTTTTCCCATCCACAATACTTAACGGTTTTAACTATTATCTCCTTGTGTGAATCGGCAGCTAATCTCATATACCGTAAGTGAACATATCCTCAAAGCCAAAACAAAGAAACAAGCAAAAACAAACATTAACAAGTATCAATTTTATTTGCGTATTATAACCACTACTTCTGTTCACTTGGACTGAAAATATACATCCTTATTGTCAATTATACAGAACAAGAAAAATTAAGTTCAAAAGTCAAGTTTTGAAAAAAATATGTTCTATTTATAGATTTTACATTTTTATCTACAACATAGAATATTTTGTTCAGCATTGTTATTTTACAATCATTTTAAAATTTGCATGATTATACAAATTGGAAATTCATTTTACTTTAACATTCCTGTGAATTCTAATATCATAAATAATTGAACCCCTAAAATTCACTCAGAACATTGCAAAATATATTGTCTTGAAACTTGTAAACAAGTTTCTGCATTTTGAATTTTGTATGTATTATGATTTCAAAAATAAATAATATTTCATTAAAATAATGTAACTGGTGTGGTAGTGGAGCATAATAGAAACTGCAACCCTGATGCCATTTTAAACCTATTGAGCTAAGTCTTAAGAAATAAACACACAATTTTGCCAAAAATCCAGAGCTAAGAAATCTATGTAAACCATAGGACTCTAAATTGTTTTGCTCTTTTAGGAACTTTTCAGTGTAAATTCATGATTGGCGGAATTGAAAGCATGTGTTACTACAAGGATATGGAGGCAGAAGCCAGATCATGAGGGAATTTGAATTCTAAATTTTTCCTATTTCAGTTTGAAGGTAATAGTGGGTTCTTAAAGCATGTGAGATGAAAACACCATGATCTGATTTGTCCTTAAAAAGATACATAGAGTTAAAGAGTTTATTATATTAAAGTAGTCCCTGTGGGGGACGGAAGAATTTATTTTAAAAATATTGTAAAAGTCCAGTCAAAATGTGATGAGGGCCTAAGTTGTTAACTTTTAAATCTGATTATTTAAAGATAATTAAATGTAATTATGAGACGCAATACAAAGATATTTTAAAATTTTATAAAGTAGTGCCAAAATTGAAAACTACAGAAAGAACTTAAATCATATATGTACTGAGTAATAGTAATTCATTTATTCATGAAGTTTTGCTTTCATTGATTCCATGTGTTTTAAATGTATATATCCATATTATATATGTATATTATGTATATATATATTTATGTATATATTCTTAGTAATTACCTAGTGATTCTTGTATTACCTCATGCTTTTAAATGTTCACTTTCTAAAAGTTCTGGGGAAATTGTGCAACAGTTGGTTTGAATCTATGGATTCATTCATTGTTCTCTGCTTTCTCATTACCTTGTATCTATCCTACCAACTTTCATTCTGTCATGCCCATATAGGTTTTATTTGGTGTGTAAATGTAGATACAGTTGTTAAAGTTTTATGCAGTCATTGACTGAGAAACATTTCCATCAAGAATACTGTAAGAGAGTAATTTCTTCCATTTTTAATGATAGGTAGCTTTGTTTCCTAATCACATGCACCATCACCTTTTAGGGATTTTATTAGACTGAGCGAATATGAATTCAATTTTCAGTGCAGATACAACAAACTTTCCCATGATCAGGATGTTCCCTTGAATATGAGTTTTTCAATAGTACAAATAGTCTAGGCCACCCCTAGTGTGAAAATCTTGGTTTCCAGAAGAAGATCCATGCAGAGTTTTAGAATAACACAGCTGCTAAAGTTCTACAAACAAGAGGACAATTTTTAGCATATGCATTCAGGTCTCAAACCTTACTATTTGTGAGCACTTATCACTGTTATACTTGGGTATCCTTCCAGGGGGCCAGAAAATGTGAATAAGATTTTCTGCTGAATAAATCCTAGTTATGTCTAGTCTGTTGGAGATCACAAATCATTATCAGAAAACATGCTACAGCCTAAAACTTGACCATAAATGCATTTTGAGCAAATTGCTTTCCAGGCCCTACTATTTGATAATGTTAATTTTCAAGGATTTTATTGTGAAACCTTCACTAAAACTTAAGATTTGGAGAGAAAAAGAAAGAGAGAGGGATGCTAAAACTATTCCTATTCTCTTGTTTGGAGGGTTGCTACACAATTTAGGTTTTAATATAGAGAAAATACAGAGAAAAATGTTTTAATGAGTATTTTAATTAAGAATATGTACTTTCAAAGTTATATACACTAAAGAAGTCAAAAAAAAAAAATGTTTACAAATGAGGAATTGCAAGTAAGTGAAAGAAAATGCTCTCTATAAAATATAGTTTAATTTAAAACTTAGGTGCCTTGGCTTGAATATGTGTTCCTGTTAATTACTTTTGTTTGACTAATTGCATAAAATATTTACTCTCTTTCTCAAAGTTAATAAGCAACTTGCAACAGTTTCCTAACAATTGTAAACTGATATCATCTTATTTGGAAATTGAGAATCTGTTTGATGTGCTTGCATTTTTCTTGAATTAAAAAGTGCAAGCACTGAATTTTCAAATTTGAACTTAAGTACTTTCAAATGTAGCTTACTGTGCCAGTTTGAGGCTGTTGTGGACCCCAGAGGAGCCATGATATTTTAATCCAATCTTGTTGGGTGAAAACTTTTGGTTGAATGTTTCCATGAAGATGTGACTCATTTTGATTAGATCATTTCCATGGTTGTGTGGACCCTGCCTATTCAGGGTGGGTCTTGATTAGATTACTGGAGTCCTTTAAAGAGAGCTCACAGAGAGAACAGAAGTGAAGCTGAGAGAGACACTTTGAAGAGAAGCTAAGATATGTAATCCAGTGTTTGCCCCAGGAGAAGATAAGAGTCAACACAGACCCAGACACTTGTAGATGCTGGGAGGCACAGACAGAGGATATTTGGAGATGCTGAGCTAAGAGATGAAGCCCAGAGTTTGCTCCAGAGATGTAAAAGATGACCCCCAAATGCTTAGAAATAAATGTCCTGGGAGAAAAAGCAGGGATGCACAGGAGCTTAGAGAGAGAAGCTAAGAGAGACAGAAGCCCAGAGACATTTTGGAGAAAGCCATTTTGAGACCAGAACCCAGGAGCAAGGGACCAGTAGACACCAGCCACATGCCTTCCCAGCTGACAGAGGTGTTCTGGACACCATTGGCCATTCATCAGTGAAGGTTCCTCTTGTTGATGCCTTAGTTTGGATACTTTCAATGTCTTAAAATGGTACATTTGTAGACAAATACATCACCTTTATAAAAACCAATCCATTTCTGGTATTTTGTATAATGGCAGCTTTAGCAAACTGGAACACTTAGTAAATTCTATTTCTGGCTGTTAAGTAAAAATGAAGAGAAAGGCTCTAAGTTCTCAGGTATAAATATTTCTTCAAGTCCTTTTTCTTGACATCTTGTTTCTTGTATGGTGTGCCAGTTTGAATGTATTATGTCCCCTAGAAAAAGCCATATTCTTTGATGCAGTCTTATGGAGCAGATGTTTTGGTGCTGATTAGATTTGCATGGAAATGTGCCCTACCCAACTGTAGGTGACAACTCTGATGATTTATTTCCATGGAGGTGTGGCCCCACCCATTCAGGGTGGGCCTTGACCATTGCAGCCATATAAATGAGCTGACGGGCAGAGGGAACTCAGTGCAGCTGTGAGTGACATTTTGAAGTGCAGCTGAGAGTGAACTTTTGAAGAGGAGCTACAGCCAAGAGGGACACCTTGAAGAAAGCACAGGAGCTGCAGATGAGAGACAGTTTGAAGACGGCCATTGAAAGCAGACTCTTGCTCCAGAGAAGCTGAGAGAGGACAAATATCCCAAGTGCAACTAAGAGTGACATTTTTGAGGAACTACAGCCTAGAGAGGAACATCCTGGGAGAAAGCCATTTTGAAACCAGAACTTTGGAGCAGACGCCAGCCACGTGCCTTCCCAGCTAACAAAGTTTCCCGGATGCCATTGGCCATCCTCCAATGAAGGTACCTGATTGCTGATGTGTTACTTTGGACACTTTATGGCCTTAAGACTATAACTGTATAACCAAATAAACCCCCTTTTATAAAAGCCAATCCATCTATGGTGTTTTGCATTCTGGCAGCATTAGCAAACTAGAACATATGGGTCCTCAAAATTTCTCTTATCTGTGATGCACAAAAAGAGCTTAATAGTTATTTAAATACAAAAAGCAAAATGAAAAAATCATTTTTTGTTTTAAAAGATTGAAAAAGTATATAAAAAAGGAGTCTAAAATGGATTGATTATGAGTATTTAAGGCATGGTATATGGAGCAGAGGAGAGGGTAAGGAGAAGGCAAGATGACAGTGAATATAAACTGGAAAACTTTGGGGAGACTTTGGATGTGAAAATAGAAAAATTATTTTTGAGGAGCATCCATCACAGGAATGACTAATAGGAAAGCCAAATTTAGCCCTTCTTTGGATAATGTCAATAAAAATTTAAATTATTTGCAGGTGTTTTGGATGACTGATGGGTATGTGGACAGATATCAACAATTAAGAACTTTATATTTACTTAATTATATTTATCTAATGATATTTTGAGTCTTTGATCTGTCTTCTTTTTTAACATATTTTCCATGAATTTTGTATAAGAAAAAAATCAACCTGATCTTTAGATTAAAAACAAGCTCAGGTTTTAAACTACATTGTCTCTGATTCTCTAATTGCTTTCAGTGGCTACAAAAGAGCAGGCATTATCCTTGCTTAATATCAATGAATTGCTAATTTGCAAGAAGTTTAAGAAAGATTTTTCTGCCCAAAGACAAATTTGCTGAAACTTTTAAAGCTTAAATATGAATAATTATAATTATATAACTCTATATACCTCTATATAACTTTAAAACTACATATAACTATATATAGATATAGACACAGATATAGATGTATCTTTATGTTGTACAAGATATGGTCATGTACAAGTTATGGTCCTTCCCTCTGGCTAATTCTAGTGTTTCTACTCCAGTGTCTGGTACAAAAATTCTATTAAATGATTGTTGTTTTTTCTTCCATAACTGCATTCATGACAGACTCAAATAAATATTACATGTTTGCAGGAGTATTGTAATATTGTAATGATTTGAGCATATTAGGTTTATTCCTTCTAATATTAATTATTTCAGATTTAAATATATAACTATATAAAGTTCATTTATGCATAAGAATATATGTTCATGCATTAAGTAATTTAACTTTATTGGTTTTTCTTGGTAAGGTCATGTCCCCTTAAAACAATACACTTTATCAAGCATGATTTCAATATGTCAGCAAAATATAAATTATTGATGGCTATATAGATTTTTAAATAAAAGCAGGTTATCAAAATCTTTGAATGGCTGAAAAGCAAGTAACCATTCTCAAATTAATAGTGGAAATTCAAAAGTGGTACAGCTCATTAACATGAACTCTTCTTTTTAATTTAAAATGATTTTAATATATAGAGATCTGAAGTTCTGAACACTCATTTCTGAACTTCATTTCATTGTTTAAGGAGCAATTCTGCACATCTTTAAAAACAACAAAAGGACAGAAACTTGGTCTGAATAGAGACTGTCAAATGGAAGCACTAATAGTGTTGAAATGCTAGATATTTGTAGACTCTATGCCTAATACTTAATGTTTAACAGATGTTCACCAAAAATGCACGTTAGTGCATGTAAAAGGCATATATAAAAACCCTTGGGCTTGGAATGCTGTTTGGGAGCTAACTTTTTAAAGATTCATGGTCCTAGTGTGTGCTGGCCCAAATACAGTAGGTGAATATTTGTTTATTTAATTTCATCTACTTGACCAGTGTGCCGGTTTGAATGCATTTTGTCCCCCAAACGCCATTATCTTTGATGTAGTCTTGTGGGACAGACTTTTCGTGCTGATTAGATTTGCTTGGAATATGCCCCACCCAGCTGTGGGTGGTGACTCTGGTGGGATACTCCCATGGAGGCATGTCCCTGCCCATTCAGGGTGGGTCTTGATCAGTGGAACCATATAAATGAACTGGCTCAAGGAGAGAAAACTCAGTGCAGCTGTGAGTGACGTTTTGAAGAAGAGCAAGCTTGCTAGAGAGGAATGTCCTGGGAGAAAGCCATTTTGAAACCAGAACTTTGGAGCAGACGCCAGCCACATGCCTTCCCAGCTAACAGAGGTTTTCCCGACACCATTGGCTATCCTCCAGTGAAGGTACCCGATTACTGATGTGTTACCTTGGACACTTTATGGCCTTAAGACTGTAACTGTGTAGCCAAATAAACCTCCTTTTTATAAAAGCCAATCCATCTCTGGTGTTTTGCATTCTGAAGCATTAGCAAACTAGAACAGATTTTGGTACCAGAGAAGTGGGGTGCTTTTGCTGCTGAGTCTGCCAATACCAAACACGTTGGAACGGCTTTTTAAATGGATAAGGGGAAGTTTCTGGAAGAATTGTGAGGAGCTTGATAGAAAAGGCCTAAACTGCTTTAAAGAGACTGTTTATGGAAATATGGACTCTAAAGATACTTCTGATGAGGCCTTGAACAGAAATGATCAATGTGTTGTTTTAAACTGGAAGAAAGGCGATCCTTGTTTTAAAGTGGCACAGAATTTGGCAAAATTGAGTCCTGGTGTTAGATGGAAGGAAGAATTTGAAAATGACAACCTGGAATACTTAGCTGAGGAGATCTCCAGACTATATGTGGAGGATGTAGCCTGGCTTCTTCTTGCAGCTTATAGTAAAATGCAAGCAGAGAGAGATAAACTTAGAACAGAACTCTTGGGTTCAAAGAAACCAGAAGCTGATGGCTTGGAAAATTACGAGCTTCCAGGGGGTGGAATTCCAGAAGCTACAGCCCAACGTGGGGATGTAACCAAACATGGAACCCAGCCGCCATTTCAGTACAAGCCAAGATTGGAAAAGGAGTTAAGCAGAAAGGATTTGTGGAAAGTCCTATTGTCTGATGGCTTTGACCCCTGCATGCTTCATGCAAAGCCAACAGAATTTTTGCGAGATCTTTATAGACAGAGCCATTGCCGGTCTGGACTGGAGGAGACAGACAAGGAAAAAATTAAAGGAAAAATCTCTTCAAAGACAGAGCCATGGAGGTTGAGGTCTGGAGTCAGGAGGTCTCGGGCTGGGAGAGCGGAGCATCCCACATGCATGGAAAGGGTGAGTTTGCCCCAGAGGTCGAGGGTGGGCATTCCACCTCCATGCTCTGGAAGTTTTGCCACCTGAGGTCCCAAAGAAGGTGGAACACATTCCAGGGGATTGGGGAGAGCTTGGCTGCCACCACACTGTTCTCAAGGGGTTGAGCGTGTGCCCTGGAGATGGAAGGGAATCCGGGAGCTGCCCCGATGTTTGAGGAGGGTGGGGCCGAGAAGGTGGTCTCCCCAATGTGTGGGTATGTTGGAGCACTCACCTAAGTGTTTGGAGAGGAAAGGGCTGCCACAAAGGCCCTTAGGAAGGGTTAGAATCCCGCTCTCTCAAGCCCCAAGGATGCAACGTTGTTCTGTAAATGACTCTCAGACTTTGAAATCTAATGGAGTTTGTCCTGCAGGTTTTAGGAACTGTTTTGGTCCTGTTAACCCTGTTTTCCTTACTGTTTCTCCTTATGGCAATGGAAATGTTCATCCTATGAATGTCCCTCCTTTGTATATTGCAAGCATATAACTTGTTCTAAGTCCACAGATCCAAAGCTAAAGGAGAATTGTGCCTTAGGACCCACCATGCCTGTAACTGATTTTGATGGGATCTTGTACTTAACTTTTGTTGCTGAAATGATTTAAGTTTTTGTGATATTGTGATGGAATGAATGTATTTTGTACTTGGAAAGATAATGTCATTTTGGGGTCCAGGGGGTGGAATGTGCCGGTTTGAATTCATTTTGCCCCCCAAATGCCATTATCTTTGATGTAGTCTTGTGGGACAGACTTTTTGTGCTGATTAGATTTGCTTGGAATGTGCCCCACCCAGCTGTGGGTGGTGACTCTGGTGGGATACTCCCATGGAGGCATGTCCCTGCCCATTCAGGGTGGGTCTTGATCAGTGGAACCATATAAATGAACTGGCTCAAGGAGAGAAAACTCAGTGCAGCTGTGAGTGACGTTTTGAAGAAGAGCAAGCTTGCTAGAGAGGAATGTCCTGGGAGAAAGCCATTTTGAAACCAGAACTTTGGAGCAGACGCCAGCCACATGCCTTCCCAGCTAACAGAGGTTTTCCCGACACCATTGGCCATCCTTCAGTGAAGGTACCCGATTACTGATGTGTTACCTTGGACACTTTATGGCCTTAAGACTGTAACTGTGTAGCCAAATAAACCTCCTTTTTATAAAAGCCAATCCATCTCTGGTGTTTTGCATTCTGAATCATTAGCAAACTAGGACAACCAAGTAACTTGTTCTAGATTTGAGGTGTGAGCACTTTCAATCTAGGTTCCAGTCTCATTGGAATGAGAACATGAAGTGGGTGATAGACACAGACCAGTTTTCTTACCCACTGTATGATGCCTTTCTCCAGTACCCTTACACAGGTAACAGTTGTCCTGCCACCTGCAGATGCCACAGGTACCTCAGCTACATGTGGGCTGCCCAAGCCATGTGGCCAAAATATATCTCCTTGTGCTCTTACTGTGCTAAATGTAAACAGTTTCAGTATATTGGCTTTAAAGTAAATGTCTTTGAAATAGTATTGCTTGACTGTCATGAATGATACCCGTGAAAACAGTTCATGACTGGACTTGTTTTAAACTTTTAAAAATGTAGGGTCCATTGCTAACTAAAATTTAGCATATTATTCTGGTGGGGAAAAGGTTTACCTTGAACTTGGAAACAAGATCAGAGGGGAAATGCCTTCTTTTGTCTCTCCTTTGTACTGGTTAAAGAAATTGTATCAGGTGAGTGGCAGAGAGGTATATTTTGGAGGTGGGCAGGTAGGGAGTAAAAAGAGAACTTACTTAATGGAATTTAGAGTAGCACCCACTAAGAAACTTCTGCTGAGTTATCTATATATTTCTTTTCAACAAAATTTAACATTTTTAAATTATAGGAAATTATTTTAAACTTGATGAATCCTTTCTATGCTGTTTACGTTTAGGTCTTTTGGGTTTGGTGACATCTTACTGTGAAAAAAGACTGAGATAAAAATATGCCAGCACATTATCAAGTGAGGAATTACTGTGGAGAATGGCTTTTCATTACTCTCTGCTGCAGTCAGATATGATGCAGAGGTAACATAAAATAACAAACAGAAAACCAAAACCACTCTTAACTCATTGAGTGTTCAGTTCCCTCTTTTTCATACATGAAAAAGAGGAACCTGATGTGTAGCTCACTTCTGCTTAGGGAATCAATGAACTGACTGATCCTTAGAAAATAAAGCCCAGCCTTGATTTTTTTCTCTCTGTTCATTGTTTCAAAATGGTTGTTCCTCTACTTCTATTTTAAACTCAGATAGAAACTGAGGTCCCAACAGATTCACTGAAGGTTGGAAAAAAAATATCTAATAGGTATTTTTAGTATTTTAGTTTCAAGTATTTCTCAAGGTCAGCATTTACTATTTCTTTTTTTTTTCTTTTTAAAAAACATCTGTGTTGAGGTATAATTTACATACCATAAAAGGCACTCATTTTAAGTGTACAATTAAATGATTTTAGTAAATTTACAGAATTGTGTAATTATCACAATCCAATTTTTGCAGTCACTCATATGTGACCTTTAATTTTTTTTTAATTAGAGGAATTGTAGTTTAGCAGAAAAATTATGTAAAAACACACACTTTCCATTAGTGTGTTACCTTGTTGCATTTAATGAAAGAATATCATAATTGTAGTATTTACTATAGTCCATAGTTTACATTAGGTATCTTTTTATTCCTACATTGGCAACTCACATTGATGTCATACATTTCCCATAATCCATGAAAGAAGATTTTTATAATTGTACTATTAACTATAGTCCATCATTTACGACAGGGTTCACTACTTTGTTCAGTCCTATTATTATATACATAAATATGACCTAAAATTTCCTCATTTAATCACATTCACATATATAATTCAGTGCTGTTAATTACACTCACAATGCTGTGCTACCATTACCATAAGTTTCCAAAACTTTACAATCAACCCATCAGTGAGACCATGCAATATTTGTGCATTCGTTTGCTTATTTCACTCAATATAATGTCCACGTTTCATCCATGTTGTTGCATGAAGCAGGAGTTCCTTGCTTTTTAATGCAGAAAATTATTCCTGTGTGTGTGTGTGTGGATATGTATATATATATATATACATATGTTTATCCACTTATCAGTGGATGGACACTTGGGTTGCTCCCATCTTTTGACAAGTGTGAATAATGCTTCTATGAACATTGGTGTGCAAATAGCTGTTTGACACCCTGGATTTCAATTCTTTTGGGTATACACTGCTTTGAATGACTGCCAGGTCACATGGTAGTTCTGTACTTAGATTTCTGAGGAACTGTCAAACTGTCTTCCACAGTGACTGCACTATTTTACATTACTACCAGCAATAAATAAGCATTCCTGTTTCTCCACATTGTCTCCAACACTTGTAAATTTCTGTGGTTTTTTAGCAGCTTGAAAATACCTATTTATTAGCTCAAAGTTATAGATAGGTCAGAATTCTGGCACAATATAGCTGGGTTCTCTGTTCATTGTATCACAAGGCTGAATTCTTATCTGGAGGCTGTGGGGAAGAATCTACTTCCAAGCTCATTCAAGTTGTTAATAGAAGCCAATTCCTTGTGTTTGTAGGACTGAAGTGTTTGCATCCTTCCTGCTTGCCAGATGGTGAATGCATTCAGATTGTAGAGACCATCCACAGTCTGTGCTTCCCAGCTCCTCTTCATCTTTTTTTGCATTGAATCCTTCCCAAGCTTCAATCTCTTTTACTCCCTGTCTCTGAGCACTAGATCCAGATTTTGTTTTTTATTTATTTTTTCTTTATTAGAGAAGTTTGGGGTTTACAGTACAATCATGCATAAAATACAGTATTCCCAGAAAACACTCTATTATTAATACCTTGCATTGTTTCAGAACTTTTGTTAACAATTCACAGTAGCACATTTTTATAATGTACTATTACCTATAACAAATGGTTTAACTTATGGTTCACCATGTACTGTAGTTCCATGGATTTTTTTTTTAAATGTTTACATTTTTGTTCTATATAAAATCTAACATTTCCATTTTTAAACACATTTAGATTAATATTTCAGTGCTGTTATACTTAACATATTTATGATGTTGCACTACCATCATTATCATCCATTACCAAAACATTTCTACCATTCCAAATAGGAGCCTGTAAATTTTTAGCCTTAACTTACCACCCCATCCCCTGGTAACTCTATATTCCAGATTCTGACTCTATAAGTTTGCTTACTCTAATTGTTTCACATCATGAGTTCCTTAATATTTGTCCTCTTGTGTCTGACTTATTTCACTCAACATGATGTCTTTGAGGTTCATCCCAGATGTTGGATGTATCATGACTCCGTTCTTTTTTACAGCTCAACAATATTCCATTCATATATCACGTTTTATTAAATTATGCATTTGTCAATGGATACTTGGGTTGCTTCCATCTTTTGGCAATTATGAATAATGCTACTATGAATATCAGGGTGCAAATATGTTTGAGTCCTGGCTTTCACTCCTTTTGAGTATATACCGAGTAGTGGGATTGCTGTGTCATGTATTAGTTATCTTTTTGGTTTTCTGAGAAACCAACAAACTGTCTTCCACAGCAGTTGCACCAATTTATATTGCCACTAACAATGAATGAGTGTTCCCATTTCTCCATATCCTCTCTAACACTTATTTTCCATTTTTTTTTAGTGACATTCTAATGGGTGTGAAATGATATCTCATTGTGGTTTTGATTTGCATTTCCCTGATGACTAACAATGTTGAGCCTCTTTTCAGGTGCTTTTTAGCAAGTTTTATATCCTCTTTGGAGAAATTTCTATTCAAATCTTTTGCCCATTTTTAAATTGGATTGTTTGTTTTTTTATTATTGAGTTTTAGGATTTCTTTATATATTCTGGATGTTAAACCTTTATCAGAGATGTTGCATCCAAATATTTACTCCCTTGAGTAGACTGCCTTTTCCCTTTCATGATGAAGTGATAAATTTTTGATAGAGTGATAAAATTTTCATGATAAATTTTGAGGAGATCACATTTATCTATTTTGTCTTTTATAGCTTGTTCTTTGGGTGTAAAATCTAAAAAAACCATTGTCTAACACAAGATCCTGTAGATGCTTCCCTTCATTTTCTTCTAGGATTTATAGTCCTGGTTCTTATATTTAGGTCTTTGATCCATTTTGAGCTAATATTGTGTATCATGTGAGATGGGGGTCTTCCTCCATTCTTTTGCCTACAGAGGTCCAGTTCTCCCAAAACCATTTGTTGAGGAGGACATTCTTTCTGAATTGGGTTGACTTAGCAGCCTTGTTAAAATTTAATTGGCCATAGATATGAGGATCTATTTCTGAACTCTCAATCTGATTCTATTCATTTATATATCTATCCTTGTGCCCGTACCATGCTGTTTTGATCACTGTAGCTTTGTAATAACCTTTGACATCTGAAAGTGTGAGTCCAACAACTTCATTCTTCTTTTTCAAGATGGTTTTGGCTATTTGGGGCCCCTTACCCTTCAAAATAAATTTGATTATTGGCTTTTCCATTTCTGCAAATAGGCTGTTGGAATTTTGATTGAGATTGCATGTAATCTGCAAATCATTTTGGGTAGAGTTGACATCTTAACAATATTTATTCTTTCAATCCGTGAAAACAGAATGTCCTTCAATTTCTTCTATTATCTTCTTTGATTACTTTTCCCAAAGTTTTCTAGTTTAGCATGTATAAGTTCTTTACATCTTTGGTTAAATTTATTCCTAAATATTTGGTTCTTTAACTTGCTATTGTAAATGGAATTTTCCTTGATTTCCTCCCAAGACAGATCATTACTAGTGTATAGAAACACAACTGATTTGTGTGTGTGTGTGTGTGTTGATCTTGTACCCCACCAGATTGCTACACTTATTAGCTCTAGTAGCTTGTAGATTTTGGGGGACTTTCTATATATAGGATCATTTCATCTGCCAATAGTGACAGTTTCATTTCTTTCTTCACAATTTGTTTGCCTTTTCTTTCTTTCTTTCTGCCTCCCCCCTATCTGCTCTGGCTAGCACTTCCAATACAATGTTGAATAACAATAGGTGATAATGGCATCCTTGTCTTGTTCCAGATCTTAGAAGGAAAGTTTTCAGTTTTTCATCGCTGAGTATGATGTTAGCTGTGGGTTTTTCATATATGTCCTTTATCATGCTGAAGAAGTTTCCTTCCATTCCCATCTTTCAGTCTTTCAATGTGTTTTTTATCAAGATATGATGCCAGATTTTTTTAATGTCTTTTCTGTGTCATTGAGATGATTGTGTGTGTGTGTGTGTGTGTGTGTTTCTTCATTTTCCTAATGTGATATATTACATTGATTTTCTTATGTTGACCCACCCTTTAATACCTAGGATAAAAACCATCTGATCATGATGTATATGTCTTTTAGTGTGCTGTTGGATTCAATTTGCAAGTATTTTGTTGAGGATTTTCGCATCTATATTCTTAAGAAAAATTGATCTTTCTTTTTTGTGGTATCATTGTCTGGCTTTATTAGGTGATTTTGGCATTGTAGAATGAGTTAAGTAGTGTTTCTTCCTTTTTGGAAGTGTTTCAGCAAGGATGGTAATAATTCTTCTTGGAATGTTTGGTAGAATTCCCCTGTGAAGCCATTTGGTCCTGGGCTTTTATTCATAGGTTTATTATTATTAGTAGTAGTAGTCATAGTAGTAGTAGTAGTAATAGTAGTAGTAGTATTGCCAATTCAGTCTCTTTTCTTCTAATTGGTCTGTTGAGATCTTTTATTTATTCTAGGGTCAGTATAGGTTGTTCGTGTGTTCTACGGATTTGTCCATTTCATATAATTTGTCTAATTTGCTGGCATATAGCTGTTCATAGTAACCTCTTATGATCCTTTTTAGTAGTAATACCCCCCTCTCATTTCTGATTTTATTTATTTGCGTCTTCTCACTTCCTTTGTCAGTCTAGCTAAAAGTGTGTCAATTTTATCTTATCAAATAATATTTGGTTTTGTTAACACTCCCTATTTCTATTCTTTATTTCATTTATTTCTGCAGTGATCTTTGTTATTTCTTTCTTTCTGCTTCCTTTGGGTTTAGCTTGATGTTATTTGTCTCATAACATGTGCCCTTATTTCTTTGATTTTTAGCTCTTCTTCTTTTTTAATGTATACACTTAGGATTTTGCATTTCCCTGTCAGAACTGCCTTTGCTGTATCCCATAAGTTTTGATTCATTGTGTCCTCATTTTTATTCATCACAAGATTTATATATATATATATATATATATATCCCTTGTAATTTCTTCTTTGATCCACTGATTGTATAATAGTGTTATTTAATTTTCATATATTTGTGGATTTTCCAGTTCTCTGCCGTTATTAATTTCTAGCTTCATTCCATTATCAGAGAAGACAGTTTGTATAATCTCAATATTTTTAAAATCATTGAGACTTGTTTTATGACACATGTGGCCTCTCTTGGAGAATGGGCCATATGCACTTGAGAAATATATCCTGCTGTTTTGGCGCACAGTGTTCTGTATATGTCTCTTCAGTCTAGTTCATTTATCATATTATTCAATTTCTAAGTTTCCTTATTGATCTTCTTTCTAGATGATCTATCTATTGATGAGAGTGGTATATAGAAGTCTCCATTTATTTTATAGAGGTTTCTATTTCTACTTTCAATTTTGCCTGTGCTTGTTTCATGTATTTTGAGGCACTCTGGTTAGGTACATATATATTTATGATTGTTATGTCTTCTTGGTGGAATAACCCTTTTATTATTATATGGTTCCCTTCTTTGTTTTTACAAAAGCTTTTGACTTAAAGTCTATTTTGTCCATTATTAGTACAGCTGCACACTTTTTTTTTTTTTTTGTGACTACTTGCATGGAATATATTTTCCCATCCTTTCATGTTCAACCTATTTGTGTCAATGGATCTAATTTGAGTCCCTTGCAAACAACATATAATTGGATCATGATTTTTATACATTCTGCCAATCTTTGTCTATTGATTAGGGAGTTTAATCCATTTACATTGTGTTATTAATGTTAAGGTGGCAATTATTTCAGCTATTTTGTCCTTTGGTTTTTATATTCATATCTTTTTCCATCTCTCTTTTCCTTTTTTGCAACCTCCTTTTCTGTACAGTTAATATTTTGATGTAGCTGATCCTTTCCATATTTCTGTTTCTGTATATTTTTAAAATACTTTCTTTGTGGTTACCTTAGGGTTTGTATCATACAACCTAAATCTATAATCTACCAATATAGAAAGATCCCAAGTTAGCATCAATAACATACATGTTCTTTGCTCCCATATCCCTCTGTTTCCCCTCATTATGTTGTTTCTGTCCCACATTTCCTTTTTATATTTTGCATATCCATTATCAGGATATATGTTTTTTTCTTGTTCAATTACATTCTGATTCATAGGAATTAAAGAGTAGAGTTGTATATTGATGATTCAGTACTATTGGGTTTTTCATTTACCTTTTAGTTACCTTTACTTAAGATCCTAATTTCTTCTCGCTACTCAAAGCCACTCTCTTTTCTGTTTTCCTTTTAACCTGTAGAATTCCCTTTAATAATTCTTGGAAAGCAGGTCTTTTGTTGATGAACTCTCTCAGTTTCTGTTTGTGAATATTTTAAACTCTCCCTCCTTTTTGAAGGACAGTCTTACCGGATAAAAAAATTGGGGGCTGGAAGTTTTTCTCTTTTATTACCTTAAATTTATCATACTAGTGGCTTCTTGTGTCCATGGTTTCTGATGAGAAATTAGCACTTATTCTTATTGTGGATCCCTTGAATCCAGCAAATTGTTTTTCTCTTGCTTCTTTCAGAATTCTCTTTGGAATCTGGCATTGCAATTCTGGACATTTATACTTATGTCTTTCATAAGAGTTGGGAAATGTTGAGCCTTTACTCTTCAAAAATTCTTTCTGCCTCTTTTCCCTTCTCTTCTCTTTTTTTGGACACTCACGATGCATAGGCTTGTAAGTTTCATGCAGTCACACAAATTCCTGAGACATTGCTGAATTTTTTCTATTCTTTTTTTATCTGCCCTTCTAACTGCATGATTTTGATTATCCTGTCTTCTAATTCATGGATTCTTTCTTCTGCTTGTTCAAATTTGCTGTTGTATGCTTTTAGTGTATTTTGAATCTCCATTATTTTGTCTTTCATTCCCATAATTTCTGTTATGTTTCTGTTTAAACTTTCAAATCCTTATCTATACTTACACATGGTCTTTTTAATATCCTTTAGTTCTATAGCCATATTTTCCTTGAGCTGTCTGAATTGATTCAGAGATTTATTTGAACTTCTTTGATAAGTTATTCCAAATTATGTGTCTTTTCTGAAGTTTTAATTTATTCCCATGATTGAGCCATATCTTTCTGTTTCTTATCATGTCTTTTAATTTTTTGCTGATGTTTGGGCATCTGATTATTTCAATGCATTAACTCCGAAGGTCAGTTACTCCCTCTTTCATAATGCTTTATTGTTGATTGGCTTTGTGTTAAAGCTCTTCTTTGATGCTTGGTCCAACTTATTCAGGATACTTAGAGTATCTGTTTCTAATTGTTCAGATTTTCTCAGCTATTTTTCATCTGTTTCTTGCACTGGATATGCAGTGTAATTTTTAGGATGGCACTTTTTTCTGTAATTTTTCACCTCCATGTAAAAGCTTCCTTTCCTCTGTTCCTTCTCTGGGATTCTTGTACTGCTCAGTTTGGTTTGTGCAGAATTTTCTCCATAGCTCCTATGTTTTGTTTAAATTCTCTTATAAAGGACTCCAATAAGAGGAATAAGAATCACCCTGAGCATGCCTTAACTGAGGTAACCTTATCAAAATATCCTATTTACAATGGGTCCATACCCACAGAAATGGATTAGCCTTGAGAACACTCATTTCTGAGATACATACAGTTCCAAACCACCACAGGGGTTCAACCTGTGAGGTCCATTTTCTGTTTACATGGTCCAGCCAACAGAGACTGCTTTGAGGGTGTGCATTTCTTGCCAAAAGTTCTGTCATGATCACCCTCTTTCATTTGTATTGTTTCTCCATGGGGGGCATTTTTGTATGTGACTCTCCTTATCAATAGAGCATGGGCAAATTGCCTCATTGTATTTAAAACATACAGATTCCTGTTGACTGAGTTGAATAAAGAATCACAAACTGCAAGCATACACAAAAGTGAATAGGGATACTGCATAAATGAGGAGATTCAGGGATTGCCAGAGGCAGCAGTCCCTCACCTTTACACATTAAAATATAACCCTGAAAAATGCTTTATAACAAAGTCTGATTTATACTCAGTCTCTTTGCAAAGAACAAAGCAATTGTGTAGTTGACATACTTATTTTTTAAATCTCCGAATGGATTATGGTGTCTTAAGTAATATATATGAAATAATTCTCTTATTATTTATAGATTGAAATTTAATTTGAATTATGCATATCAAAATAATGTCTTTGTCCTTTAACCTGTGGTAATAAAAATAGGCTAAATATATTTGAAGGAGGGCACATTTCCAATAACTGTAAAATATTTTATTTTTTTATTTGTGTTGCTACCATCACTTAAACCATACACATTTTTAACATAAATAAATATTGGTGTTAAGCAGTTTTATTCTAAATTCTGAATGAAATGATGTTTTTCTTTTTCAATTATTTAAAACCAAAACCAAAATGTTGCTCAATACAAAAGTTTTACCTAAATTAGCAAATTGTTTTATTAAAAAAAATCAATTTATTATTGATAAAGTTAGGTATAAATTTAACCATTATAGTAGTAAGTGTCTTTGAAGTACTGTCTCTTCTAATCATTACAAAAATCCTTTGAATTAGGTACCTTACAGTACCAATTATATTTATTGGGAAAACAAATATTGGTGGGGTTAGCAAAATTGCCCAAGATTTTATTGGTTGGTATATACTGGCACATGAATTCATGCTCTTAACAACTACACATTATCACTTTCCCAATTGAATAATACATGCATATCTGTTGACTAATTTATCATGACATCATATATTTTAAAAATATAATTTAGGCCAAGGAATAAAAAATACTATTAAAAAATTTTAGTATTTTACTTTATTTCTATTTATAGGCTCTTTTTGATAGGGAAATATTTACAAATTGATAGTGTCAATGGCATTAAACATATATTTTGGGATTCAAATAATTAACTGCATTTTCCATTTTGATTCATTAATGTCACATTATTTTTCAGTCATAAAAATGCCTTTCAAAGTTGTTTCAAATCTCTTGATTTCTTGTATCTATTATATAATGCTATGTTTATTTTAATCTAGAAAATAATACATGCCAATTGATGTAATTCATATATTCAAATCAAAGTGGAGTGTACTTTTTCAAGGATTTAATTTATTCATATTTATATCCCAAAAATAAGGAAATAAGAAGTTAGGTCTGCTACATTAAGAATAATGATAAGAATTCAATTATTTTGAAACATGGAGAGAAAAGGATACAGGTTATACTCCAAACAAGAAAAAATATTTATAGAGCAATATTAGATTTATATGGTTAGCACATAAAAGAATATTACTTACTTTCACTGCTTAAAACATATTTAGTTCCTTTCACAATGTTAGCTTTGATCTATGGCTTGCAATAAAATGAGCTGATAATATGATGTGGACTAAAACATCTGAATTGAAAATTTCTCTAAGGTGCATCAAGATTATCTAAAACTGAAGCCTGTGAAGGAAAAGATAATGTAGTTTGGCCTAGTTTGTTGTCTTCTTCCTAGAGAATATTAACTATTTTCCCTTTATAATCAAAGAAACAAAAGTTACATTATGCATGTTAAGTCAAACATAAAGCATATTTATATTTTTAAATACCATAAAACAGAGATAGCTGCATTCATCTGCATGACATAACCAGGGAAAAAATGCAACATTAAAAATTCTCTTTTCTCAAGGATAATAAAGGAATAGAGGCAATGATGATTAGGACCTCATTCTCCTGAATAAATTGTCATGACACTTAGGATCCTTCTGAAAAAGCCTGGTAAAAGTTGATGTCTTAGGAGCATGGCAGATGAGAATGGTGGGGGATGGGGTGTGTAGGGCGATATAACAGAGGAAATTCTCATCAGGCCTGAGGTTAATGGAGTAAAGTGTATCAGGAGAATCACAATCAATGCATTATTCATTTATTGTATCATTAGCTCCATTAGATTTTTTCTATTCTAAATTTCTTTTTTTTAATTTTTAAATTCAATTTTATTGAGATATATTCATATAGCATAGTCATACAAAGTGTACAATCAATTGTTCACAGTACTGCCATATAGTTGTGTGTTCACCACCAAAATAAATTTTTGAACATTTTCATTACCACACACACAAAAGTAATAAGAATAAAAATTAAAGTGAAAAAGAACAATTAAAGTAAAAAAGATCACTGGGTGGTTTTTTTTTTTTTGGCCCTCCTTTTTTTACTCATCCATCCATACACTGGACAAAGGGGAGTGTGATCCACATGGCTTTCCCAATCACATTGTCACCCCTCATAAACTACATTTTTATGCAGTCATCTTCAAGATCCAAGGGTTCTGCATTGTAGCTTGATAGTTTCAGGTATTTACTGCTAGCTATTTCAATTCATTTGTTCCAAATTTCTTAATACCTCCTAGGGTTGCATTAAAACTTCTGGCTTGGGCCTATTTTTTATTTCTTTTTTTTTTCTTCTTATATATTCCATGTTGTTTACCTGATTTTTCTGGCTCTCTTCATGAATTCAATAATACCTGGTCATACTTGGAAGGTAGACTTTTTAGTTATTTTCACCTTTCCAATTGCACAAGGAAGGCAATTTCTTGCTAGAACTATAGCAGAAATTAAATTCGCACTGGGTATTTCAGTTCCACATAGAGCAGGGATGCACAGAGCTTATTAGTTAATAGTTATTGCTAAAATCCTTCAAGCTGAGATGCATAAGAAGGTGATCTTGCATACAGGAATTAAATTTTAGCAAAACAAATCATTCCTGTCCTCTGCCTTAACAAATTACAATAAGCCCCCACATGTTTATATTTTCTTCAGGCTCCTGCTTCAACCTCCTCTACTGTATCTTCTAAGTAACACTAAATTGTGTTGTTTTTCTTTTCGCAAATTTAACAGTAAATCCATCCCAGTTGGAAAAATTTGTGATAAACTTGTGTGCTTAATTTGCTTTTCTGTACATGAAATTACCCCCTCCTTAATCTCTATGTATTTAAGACATTTAATTCTCTCAAAGCAAGATGAGTCTGATAACCAGCATTTTTGTAATGAATGTCGATAATGTATAAATTTATATCTATAGCTTATAAAACAAAATAAATAAGATATAATACTTCTGTAAATTGGAAAGATTAAATTGAGTTTGTATTGTTTTTCATTGATATCACAATACTTTATATAAACAACTATTTCTAATAATTACTTTTTCTCATTTCTTATATTTCAGATGAATCTAACGCTAAATAATGAGAAAATTTCTATAACTTCCAGAATTTCAACTGATTTAAAATATTTCCCCCCATATTGGTAGAAACAATTAAATGAAGAAATCTTCATTCCCAGTATATTAGTCAAATGAACAAACAATCACACAATTAAAACCTTTTCTTCAGGGCACTATGATAAAGTACAAATTATGGTATAGCCTTCCCTTTCTTTGTCCATCCAGATTTTATAAAGGCTATTTCTTATGACCAGGACTTCTCCTTGAATATGGAACGATAAATGCAGAGTCTGTGGATATTTTGTAGAATGGTCTAGCTCCTGATTGATCCCAGGTGCCTAACTGTTGAGGAATTTTTATAGTTACCTTACTTGTGAGATGCATAGGGGAATAGAGGTGAACCTGATCCTACAGATAGGCAGTAGTCAAACTATTCCTGGCTTCAACCTGAAATGGAACAGAGTTTTATGACTTTGGTCCTTTAATAGGAACTGGCCCAAAGTAGTCTTCTTCATAGTTCATACCATGGAAGGAGTAGTGAAGAATGGGCCAATTTATGTGTCATCATTTATCAAAATTTACTCTAGCTTCTTAATGTTTCCCCCCAAAGAAATGATTTGAAATGCATATAATCTGTTCTCAGAACAGGGCATTCATAATTATATAATGATTCCATAGTAGCTCATTAATGGTTTACTCTGCATATATTTCATTATATTTACATGCAACTGTCAAGAACAAAGAACCAAAACAAGCAAGATAGAAATGTATTTATCTCCTGTATAAACTTCCTGGACTAGTTAGCTGAGGGCTGTCAACTCTTTTCATATCATTTTATCTATAATGTGGTACTTAGACCAAAATGGCAACCAGAGTTCTAACCATTGTGTATCCATTCTAGGCAATAGGTTGGAAGACAGCATAATGCATAGAAATATCAAAGTTATTATATTAACTATGTTTTAAAGGAAATTTCCCAAACTGTCACAAGATACTTCTGCTTCTATTGGCCATTATCTAATCATGTGATCATAGCTGGCTGTAAAGGAGGCTAGGAAATGTTACCTTTGTTCTAGTCATATGTTTCTAGCTTCTCAACCTGGCTTTTAGGGCTGATTCAACCAGCCTCTCAGCTACAGATTTGTCTAATGAGAAGGAAACATGATGTGCTAATTAAAAGGTAATTGCTTTAAAATTCCTGGTGACAGTGATATGTTCCTCATATCATTGTTCTTTGTGCTGTATGACTCTATGATTAACAGGGTTTGTAAAAAATAGAAAAAATAAATATGCAAATGAAGGTAATGGTAAGGATGGATATATTTTTTAGCACATATCATGCACAAGGTATGGATCTAAGAATTTCAAATGCATTTTCTCATTTTATGTTTATAATATTTAATGGGGTGGATATCATTATTCTCATTTTATCGATTTAGAAGCAAACACTGAAAGGGTTTGGTTTTCTTGCACAAGATATTACAACATACACCTGACATAGATGGGATTTGGTTTCTAGTCATTCTGATCCCAGGAGCTGAATTCCAAATTCTGCTGGTCTACCTAATGTACTAAAGCTAAACAATCATTGAGTTATTAACTCAATAGTAACCTAGTAGTATGTAACACCTTGGTGATGATATATATATACACACACACACATACACACACACATATATATAAACACACACATATATATAAAGGTTAGATATATATATTGACTCTATGATTGACAGGGTTTGTAAAAAATAGAAAAAATAAATATGGAAATGAAGGTAATGGTAAGGATAGATATATTTTTTAGGACATATGCTATATATATATAGATATACAGATAGATATTACCATAACTGAGTACTCTCTAAGAGACATCCTCTAAAATTAGAACAAAATCAATTTGAGGAAGACTGGAATTTTGAGTCTCAGAACAACGAAAGCTTATTTCACTCTGGCCTGTTGGTATTACTGATGTTGATGATCCCTCAAAGCCACATTTGTGATTAATGATTTTCTCCTCAACTCCACATACATATATACTGCTTTCTTGTGAATATCTTCATGGTTATAATTTAACCTCAAGCTGCCCATGGCTAATATTGAGCTTATCATTCTGAGGTCTCGTATTACAAATATAGTCATCACCACTTCCTTTTCTGCTTCCCCTACTTGATGAATACATTAAGAGAATAAAATAGAGAGAGGTTTATTTTGTAAGTTGAGAAAAGTGTGCCTTGTGTCCAAATTGCCAAAGAAATAAATATGCCTGCCAGACTCTTTAATTCTATATGTGGTTAGAACTCCTTAAAAGTACTACACTAACTTAGAAGGAAATGAAATTAGTTTACATACTTTAATGTGAAAACATGTGGGCTTTAGGTGATAATTTCCTCTTTATTGATTTTCTAGAAAATTCTGTAATATATAATGCACTAGACTAAACAAATATAGGTAAAATTACAGATTTTTAATTTCAAAGTCCAACTTTATATTATGGAAAATTGGAATGAGATTTACCCATCTCTCAAATTCCTAACTACTACCAAATATTTTCTGCAGCATTGTTTCTGCAGCTTTGTCAAGATGCATTCTTAAGAGACATCAAATTATATGAGAAGATCTAACATCAAAGTTAATTGGACACTGATAGAATTTTCTTATTTATTTAGTAATTTCCTATGTAATCACTTCCTGTGTTTCAGTATCTGTTTCTAACTGAAGTAATTAGAACCAAGGATAATTCCAATTTAAGACACTATGACTTTTATGATGATATTATTCTGATCTTCTGTGATTATCTATGTATACAAATAATGATAATGTGAAGATGTTGATAATATATTCTTAAATTTCCACATCAAAGATAAAAAGATAGATTGTAAGTTTGAAGGTGAATGATTATGTAGGAAATACCCATTTGTAAACCCTTATGCAATTGGGTTTCTTTGTTTTTCTTTGCTTTTCTTTCCTTTCTGTTTCTTTCCTTTCTTTTCCTTTTTTCTTTGGAGTCAAAGGCAGCTGCTCATATTCACATATTTTAAGATTTACTAAGAATACCCCCTAAGCAAAAAGTGTCAAGTCTTAATGAGTCTTCTCCAAAGGATAATGGGAAATTTTGACTAATAAAATGTCTCCCTGCTGAGAAAACTAACATGAAAGATGACAATATTTGCAAAGTTGTTTAAGAAATGCACCTGAGGCCTAAATTGTAAACATCAGCAAGACCCAAAGAGTGCTACCCTCTACTCTTTAGAAGGTTGGGGATTGGCAATAATGGTTTACACCAATAAATGTATGCATAAATGGAAAACTTGCTTATTTGCACCTATGCCCAAAAGAAATGCTTCTTTTGATAAAAGTAGAGTTACTGTCTTTTTTCCTTCAACTGTATTTTTAAAGCTCTTAATTTCTTTAGATAAGTCTCTGTCATTTCCTGAGAATCTGCATAAAGAAATGAAATTAAATCTTCCAAACTCATTCAGATATCACACCACGGCACCTTACTATTTCAAAACTTGAGATTTAATTTTATCTATTGTGGTGATCCAATATTTCCTCCAAAAGTTGCTTTGTGATCAGGGGGAAAGAAGAATCTTGAGACTCTTAGATGAGGCAAAGTATCTTGATACATTCAGAATTTGGAAAAGCTTATTTATACTTGAGAGAGGTCAGAGAAGAGGTGGCTGATCTTACTTTGAAGATGTTAGCCCTCCTACTTGGCCCTTTATAAGGGGTATTGATTACCTTTGAAAGTAGTTACTATGTTTGTTGAGTAAAACATTAGAATTGATCCCATTCTCTCTTGTTTTTCCAAGAACCTTAAGGTTAATCATTCTTTCTCTTTCATAATTCAACCATTCCCTTCCAGCAAATCCATATTATTGGCTTTTAAAAATGCTTATGTTTATCCCAATATTTTACTTTACCATGTGTTAACATTAAACACGTTAATTCAATTGACCTGAAAAATGCTAGAAATATGTTTCTTTACTTTTTAAAACATATATATTTCTTCTGGACTGCCAGGAAATTCAAAATCACTGTCATTCTTGAGTTGTTCAAGTGTGGGGATTTAATGGGACTCTTAGGCATTGAGAGAGCTATTCTGGTCTTTGAGCAATAATTTTACCACAATAATATGGATTACCTGGGCTTTAGAAATCCTTATCTTGTTTCTGACTTTAAGATCACTGCTAATAATGTTTCACAGTAATCATGTTACAGGCATTTCTGTATGTGTTATGTTGATGTTTGTCAGTTTAAGGCAACTATTCATCCTATGCTTCTCTTTTCTTAATTTAGCCTGTAAAAATGGTTGAACTATATTAATCATTCCTTGGTGGCATTAATACCACTTGCCTATTGTTTTCGTTTCCTGGCTGAAAACAGATTGGCTCAACAACAGGAATTTATTGACTCACGGTTTCAGAGGCTAGAAGAATTGCTTCCTCCCAGGGTCCATATCTTCTGGCTGGTCAGCAATCTTTGGGGATTTTTGGGTTTTCATTTACATGTGAGTGAACACGGCAGTGTCTTCTCCTTTCTCCCATGGGTTCTGTTGACTTCTGGCTTCTGGCTGCTCCCCGTGGACTCCTCTCTCTGTCTGCCTTTCACTTTGGTTATAAATGATTCCATTAATCTGGATTAAAGCTAACCTGATTCAATTGGGTGACAACTTAATTGAAGTAACATCATGAAGATATTTTATTTACAATGGGTCCACACCCTCAGAACATAGGCACAGAAAATGTCCAAAGTGGTACATAATTCAAGCCATCACACCTAGATTATGTTTTTCTCTTAATATAAAACTGGATTTTGTAATAATATTCATAAATGGAATTCCTCTGTAGTTTGTAGAGCTTTGCTGTATATGCATGTGAGTGTGTGTGCAAACACACTATTTCTTTGTTTCATATTTGACATTATTATTTTACTGCCCGTGGCAGAAGATATTAGTGCTCCAACCATATCCTTAGGCTCTGTCCGAATGCAAGGTTCAAGCTAGAGACTGAAGAATAAATTTGCTTGGGAGGAGTATTCAAACAAGGATAGGAGATAAGAGATACAAATTTTATCTTCCATGCATATAAGAAGGATAACACTTGCATATATAGACAAGTCTACACTGGCCCCATAGCTACTGATCATTAAGGCAACCTGATCATTAAGGCAACCTGCATTGTCCTCTCTTTCTGCCCTGCCTAAATCCCCCCCTCCCTTACCAGGGCTTCTTTGGATTACTTCCCAAATAACTTGCACACAAACCCATCTTCCAATGTCTACTTTTAGGGAGGCTCAAACCTAAGACAATCCTGGTTTAGAGTTATTTGGGTACTACTTCCCTTGAAATGCTGTTAAACCCTTTTAAACAGCATCAGAATTTTATTCCTCTGATGTTTGAAGTGTGAATGTTTCTCCAGAGAAATAATTTTGGTCTGGTTTTATACAAGACATTCCTTTTAAAATTTCTTCATTTCCTCTTTGTTAATTGATTAGAGCTTTTTATTTATTTACTTTTTTAACTCTTACAGAGTTAGTTCTAATAACACATGTTTACAAATAACATGTTTCATTCAGAATTTCCAATCCTTTTGTAAATTTCTTAGGGCCTATCCCAGTCTCATATAAAACCTCTGAATTCCTTTGTTCATAAGGCAATTTTCCCATTCTTATTTCTTGTAACAGTGCATGTGCTTTATCCTTTTTCTTATTTAAGTAATCCAGATGTTCACTCAATTTATTAACTTTTTCAGAGATCCAGCTCCTGAATATGTTTACTATTTCTATTACTTTTATTTCAAATTTATTAATACCTATTATTTTATTGATTATTTTCTTCTCCTATCTTAACATTTAGTTAATTAACCTTTTAAAATATTGTTTGGCAAATAATCCAGTTGTTTGAGTTTGTCTAGATATTAATTTTAATATCTCTGGCAATGAGTATTCATTTATTCAAGTTTTAAACAATTTACCTATTGCCAAATACATATCACTTGAATTTCCTAAACCTCATACAATTTCAATTGTAATTCTTCCATTGACTCTTGGGTTATGAATATTATATTTAGTTTTCCAGGTGTTAAGTTTTTCTTTTTTTTTGGGGGGGGGTTCCTATTTTTGTTTTTAATTTATAGTTTTTATAGTTTGTGATTTGGGAATATTTTATTGTCAAGATTAAAATATTTACTTTCCATTTCACAACTATGCATTCTATAATTGTTTAAGTCTTAATTACACATGTAAATGGGTCTATTATTCATCACTATTGTAGTATGTCCTCAAATTTTATGATTTATTGATCTGTTAGAAATGTTTTCTTGAATTACATTTGTGTCATTCTGCACAATTTTCTCAAGCATGTCATTACATATATTTATAATTGTGCTTTCATTAGTGTTTATTATCCTGCATGCTGCTTTCAAATGAGTATTTTGGAAATGGGTTTAATTTTCTCTTTCATTTCTTTTCTGAGAGCTTCAAATTCATTATTCAACATCTATTTTCTTAAGCTATTATAATTCCGGTTAATTGTGTAGTTTTCATAGTTTTCCCTTTTTTTCTGTTGGTTATTAAATAATAAGTGATCTATTCAAATCTGGTATCTAATAACAAACTTTCAAGAGTTCAGCTGAGCTTTGGGCTGAGCTTCTAGGTGTAAAAGTGTTTGATTAAGACAAATCAAAATGAAAAACAAAAGCAGTCAAGTTTTTAATCACTTATCCTGTTAGTATAAGGAAGAGGTCAAATAGGAAAAAGTGACTCACTCACTGCTCCATTTTTCCCCCATGGCATTGCACCAGGGAAAGTTCAAGTGTATCACAGCAGACACAGGGATTGCCTAACTACAGAGGGAACCCTGACCTAAAGGCTCCTGCTGTTTTATGGACCCAGTGATAGGAGAGGAAAAGCACTGAGTACAGAGTCACAGTGGAGACAAGTGTCTTCAAGCCAGCTCCCTTCTTCAGATGAAGAGGTGTCAGCAACGGTACCTGATATGGAGGCCTCTGATGATGCCTCAATTAGGAATGCAGATAGGCATGAAAGAATGGATGGCCAGGGAGAGTCGGGTTCTTGAATGCAATTCCCACTGGAGTGTGCCTCAAGTCTGATATGGGAAAGGCAGTTTTCCTCAGGAGGACTGCCAGGTAAAGCCTTTGCTTGTGGTGGGGCCAGAAATATCACACAGAGGATTTTGTCCAGGAGCTGGACTCCTCACAGACAGGATGGATGAGATGATCTGAATCTCTTCTATATACAGGATAGTTACTCAGAATTTCTTAACCCAAATTTCCTCAGTAGTCAGAACAAATTACTCCATCATCTCTTTACTTTTAGTATTTCTGTGAAGAAATCTTATGGCATTCTGATTCACAATTGTTAGCATATGATGCTTATTTTGTCCCAATTCTGAAATTTTGCTTATTGGGAAATTCATCATTTTAATTATGTTATGAGGATTGATTGAATCAATGCATGCAATATGTCATAATGCATGGCATAAAATGGCTATTTTTCTAGGGGTTATTTTTATCTCTCAATTTCTGATGCTTATGTGGTACTTTAGGTAGACTTTTATTAAGTTATATCACAGTAACATACATATCCAAATTTCAGTGGGCTTACAAACATGAATCCCTTACTCAGGTTGCATTTAATCTGTGGTGACTGTGGGACAAGAGTTGCAATGATTCATGTGTCTTCTTCATTTTAAGATTCATGTTTAAAAAACAGGCCATGTTCAGAACACATCCTTCTCATTGGCAAAAGTAAAGAAAATAACAGAACCACATGATTACTTTTTAAACTGCTGCCCAGGCATAACATAGGTCAGTTTTTCTCACATTCCATTGGCGAAAGCAAACTAGCAAAACATCTAAAGTAGCAAAACTCCAAACAAGCAAAAATTACAGAATAGTTGCCTTTTTGGCAGTGAATTCTCTGAAATTAAATGCAATCAGCTTTTTAATCAATTTGATTTCAGTTGGCTCCATTCATTAATGTCACACCAATATTATACACAAACTATTGGGCTGTTTTCTCTATTCTTACTTGCTAACACTTCATGGTTAATGACTGTGCTGGTTTGAATGTATTATGTCCCCCAGAAAAAGCCATATTCTTTGATGCAATCTTGTGGGGCAGACATAATAGTGGGGATTAAGTTGGAACGTTTGGATTAGATAGTTTTCATGGAGATGCGCCCCACCCAACTGTAGATGATAATTGATGGGATATTTCCATGGAGGCGTGGCCCCACCCATTCAGGGTGGGCCTTGATCAGTGGAGCCATATAAATGTGCTGACTCAAAGAGAAGGAACTCAGTGCAGCTGTGAGTGACATTTTGAAGAGGAACAAGCTTGCTAGAGAGGAACGTCCTGGGAGAAAGCCACTTTGAAACCAGAACTTTGGAGCAGACGCCAGCCACGTACCTTCCCAGCTAACAGAGGTTTTCTGGATGCCATTGGCCATCCTCCAGTGAAGGTACCCGATTACTGATGTGTTACCTTGGACACTTTATGGCCTTAAGACTGTAACTGTGTAGCCAAATAAACCCCCTTTTTATAAAAGCCAATCCATCTCTGGTGTTTTGCATTCTGCAGCATTAGCAAACTAGAACAATGACCTTCAGCCAATCCTTAGATTTTTTTCCTTGAGCCTTTTATTCCATGCATGACTTTTAAGGCTAGATAGTTATTTTCCTTTGTTTTGCAGTGCTCAATTTTATCTTTATTTAGTTGCAGATGAAGACATAGTTGTATCTTTCTAATGTACACGTTTCAGAATTTAGAGAATCTCTTTCCTTTTTTTATCCATGATTGCAAGGAGCCAAACCTTTTCTGAACTCAACTCTTTCTTTTGGGTTCTTGGTAAATCCAGCAATAGCCCTGAAGTACTCTTGAAAAAAATATCTTTTTTAAAACTCTACTAAACTACAGGCTCCATTGGTACAATATTTGACTCTGAAGTTACCACAGCTAACAATTTTACCATATGCTTTACACATGAGTATAACATGAGTCTCTACATCCAACCTGCGGTAACAACTTTCTTGTTACCTACCGCTGCTCTTGAAGCTAATGCCTCCTGTATTATTAGCTCCACACTCGTTATGTAACTTTTTTTGTTTTGTTTTGTTTTGTTTTGTTTTTCTTTTAAACTCTTACTAGGTTATGCTGTCATAAGAAATAAACTCAAAATCTTAGTGGTTTACAGCAAACAATTTAATTATCAGCTGCATGTCAACTGCAGCTTAGCTTTGGCTGTGCTCTACTCACTTCTCCTCCATGTAGCTACTTTATTCAGCAATCGAAACTGAAAGAAGTACTCAAATCTATGTCATTGTGGTGGATAAGGCATTGCTGGACAAAGCAACAACAGAGCCATAAAAATTATCTTAAAGCTTCTTTAAGAGTAACATGCATGCATTCTTCTCACATTTTGTTGAAACAAGTCAGGAAGCCAAGATGATGTCAAAATGAGACAGGAATATATTCCTGCCATAAGGAGTCTCTACAGGTCATATGGCATTTGCTGGAGAGAGATAATTGCCTTATAGGGAGGGCAGTCCATGACTGGGAACAATAAAATAATCCACTACAGCTAGTGTCCATTTAACATGTCCCTGCTAACATTGTTTGGGTGTTATTTCAATTCTTATCAAAACAATAAGTAGTGACTATTTTCATCTCAGTTTTCAAATAAGAAGCCACTCTTTCCACCAAATGATGAAATAACACATCCCCTTTACCCTTCTGCCTCTCACTTTCCCCCTTTCTGTCCTTTCTTCTTTCCCATTTCCTTCTTTCCTTCCTTTTCAATTGTTTGTGAATCTCCTGAGCCAAATACATAGAAAAATGATTAAAACATACAGGAATTAGTGGTTTGAGAAACAGAGAGCCACATGGCCATGCAGTTACACAGACTTTCTTGAGAAGTAAATCATTCAAAAGAACTCCGTAGAGAATATTGTGAGAAAGTCCCACCTCACTAGATACACTACTTATATTTAATTAATGTACTTAAGAAAATGAAACTTGAGCTGAGGAGCATTTTCAAAAATTTTCAAAGACTCTCATAAAAGACAAATATATCCCAGTAAGGAACTCCACATGGTCCTAAAGTAAGTATGAAAAAATATTACTAGACAACAAAAGAAGAAATCAAAGTAGGCCAAAAAAAAAGTCTCAGAAACTACAGATTTGCACCATTTTGATTGTGTGAAGGAAACTGAAAATCAAAATCAGAAACATCAGTCTCTTTATAACAATATGTTAGATTAAGGATTAGCAAGCTATAGCACATAGGCCAAATCCAGCTTCCTGCCTGTTATTCAAATAAAGTTTATTGAAACAAAGATATGCTAATGCTAATTTGTTTACATATGGTCTGTGGAAGATTTCATGCTAAAATGACAGAGTTGAGTAGTTTTAACAAAGACTGGATAAGGACTAAAATATCTACTGCCAGGCCCAAAATATTTACTGCCAGTCTCTTTACGGTAAACATTTTCCAACCCCTGGTATACATAAATATAGATTCCCATATTCTTATTCCAAACTAAGTTATCAATGTATACGTATGGTTACATTAGAAACCTTTATAAAATTTATCTTCATGAAGTCTGAATATAGACAACTTAAACAAAATTTGAATAGTTTTTAAGATAAAATTCCTGACTGAATATTAGTATTGCTTTCAAGTTTCTGGTTTTCAAAGTGGACAACCAAAAAAATCAAATCTGCATGTATATTATCAGCTAACATAGAATTATCTCTAAACATGCAACATACAAACTATCAAGTAGATTGCCAGTGAATTTACATAAAATTCAACACCACAAAATTTTGAAAATAATTACTGAATACAAGGTACTGTGGAAAATATTGAGTTTGGTACAAATTTCACTATCACAGAAGTTGTTTCCTAGTAGAAGAGATTACAACTATAAAACAATTAAAAATAAGTCTTTGTGCATATTTTTTAATGCATAGATATATGAAGGAAACCTCAAAACTGGTGACAATCTCTCTTTTTAATATCTCAGTAATGGAATGTCATTTAGAATGAGCTCAGAAATCTGGTTAAAGGCTCAATAAATATTTTATTTGTTGAGGGAAAAATGGTAAAATAAGAAAATTCTAGCATTTTTCTAATTTTTTTATCATAATTCATGACAGCATCATACATTTGGAAACTGTTAAACTGATTGCTCAATATTGGTTCAACTAAATTATACTGAATTTCCACCCTTTATTAATAAAATTTTTTTGATGAGAAATTAGCAGATTTTTAATCATTAAGTATTTCAAGATGATTTTCAATCACAGATATATGGTAATATGAGACTAAAATAAGAATAATATTTCATTTCATAAAAGAAAGGCTTTGGAAATATTTTTCTAAAATATTTTAAATATATACATAGATTAGAAGCCTGGTATTTCCCTGTCTCTGTGAATGAATCTTAACTAGGTATATGCTGTGTTTTGTGAGATATCTAGGCATACTAATTGTTCACAAACAAATACACCCTCTGCTTGGGTTTTCTTAAACTGTGAAAGATCCTTTACACTGTGAAGATTTTATGGCATTTTAAAATGCCAACCTTAGCAAATGTCATTATACAGGCATATTTAGACTTTCAGAGAGTGAAAATGAGAGTTAAAAAAAAAAACAGAAATAAACTTCCCCCTACAGTCTGAGGACAATAATACTTCAGTGACAAGACCAGAGAGTACAGGTTGTGAAACCGCAATCTGCATTTCTAACTTTGGATTCGGGACAACATACTTCAAAAGAGATTTAATATTGTAGCAATATCTTGTATTTGTGTGTGCACCCCAGTCTCTGGTTGGCATGATTTGTGAAAATTGAGGTGATAACTCAGCAGAAGATTAAAGAACAGAGGCAGAGGCCCCAAAACCATTTATTCACTTTCAAGTATTTTTTTTAAATTAAAAAAAACAAAAATTTACTTGTTTCCTGATTATGAGCATAGTATGTGATTGTTGTAAATTATTTGGAAAATTAAAAAATGCATTTGAGAAATATAATATCCATCCATATTTCTGCAATGCAGTGAACATTTTTTTATTTCAATAATCTGTTTCCTTCCAATGGTGATGAATACAAAGAGTCTTCTCTTATTTATTTACTAATTTACTTATTTTGCAAATGACACTAAGCTCATTCCATCTGTTTCTCTCCTCTCTCTTCCTCTCTCTCTCTCTCTCTCAAGAGTACAATTTTTAAACATTTGTGACAGGAGTTAAATTGGAAATTTCCTGTGAATGCCTGAGATAAAATACCCATACTCTGCCTGAATTAGGAGACAGACCAAAATGCAAATTTCTGAGAAAATAGCTAAACATTTTTTTTCAACACACTTGGAAACCCTCACTTAGAACAAGGGTATAAAAACAGTGGGTTTCTGAAGACATATCCTTGGAGAAAAGCATTGCCATGGTCTAAGATTACCTCCAAACCCCAAATCAACCTTCATTCCCAAAGATGGGGGATGGGGGAGTGTCTCTGACCCCAGGGAGAGAGCTTTCTAGAAGGACAGTTAAGAATCAGAAATAGGTGCCTTGAGTTATGATATCCATGAGTGCAGTTGAAATATTTGCTTGAGGAATCCAAGGATACAAATCCATGACTATTTGCCTGTGGCAGCATGGTGTATAGAGAAGTGAGGAGAAAAAGACCCAGAGACAGAGTTGTTTCTGAGAAAGAGAGAAAAAGAATTAGTTTGTAAATAGCTTCACTACCTCCTAACAACTGTAAATAATAAAACATGAAACCTAGGAATTAGTTATGGAACCCAATCTAGCTATGTAAAACCAGGGTCATTATAAAATGGATCCTCTCTCAAAACATCTGCTAGATTAAGATGGAAGAATCACAAACACCAAATTCATGTGAGGTAGACTAAGAAAATCATTCACTGAGAGAGAAGAGGAGAAGCCCAACAAAGGAGAGGCACTGTTTAAGAGCCAGAAGCTTCTGAGGTATCCATGGAAATTCTGAGAAAGCTTAGCTTTGAACAAGGACTGAAAGTAATTAAAATATTGGAGGTACATTCTAAATTCTTAAATGAGATTGTGTTTTCAACTTAAAGTGACTGTAAGGATATTCTGTCATATAAGATTGATCAAAAACCTGTAGCCTGCTGGAGTTTTCATCCAGTGGCAGAAATATTTCCCCACTGAATACATATTAAAGGGGCTAGGGAGCAAACTGTGTGTAAATACATATAGTCTCAGTTTGCCAAGATAATAAATCCCTGTTCACATATCTGGTAGGAGCCAATGGCTTTGTTTTTGTTTTTTAACCTTACTGAAGAATAACTGAAATACTGTAAACTTCATATATAAAGGTAAAGAGTTTATCTGTTTTGATATATGTATTTACACATGAAACCCTTACCAAAATCAAGATAATGATTTCATATAAATGGAATATAATAGATACACTTTTTGTCTGGGTTTTTTCACTCGTCACAATGATTTTGACATTCATTCGTGATGATGCATGTTACCACAAGTCCCCTCTGTTTTATGTCTGAGTAGTTATCCATTGTATAATGTGCCAGAATTTATTTAGTCATCTATTGATGGATGGTTTAGTGATTTGCACTCTGAGTTTATTATTAATAAAGCTGCTGCAAACATTTGTGTACAAGTCTTTGTGGTGGATATGTTTTCTTCTTTTGATAATACAAGTGAAATGGAAGGTCATTTTATTTTAAGAAACTTTCAAACTTTTTTCAAAAGTTGCTGTGCATTTTATATTCCTATGAGTAATGTATGAGAATTCAACTTGCTCCACAAACTCACCAACACTTGGGATGATCAACTTGTGTAAGTATTAGCCACTCTAATGGATGTGTAGTGATATCATAGTGTGATTTCAATTTGCATTTTTTTTCTTAAGATTAATGATGTGGAGCATATTTTCAAGTGCTTATTTGCTATTCATACATTTTCTTTGGTGAAGTATCTCTACAAATTTTTGCTTATTTTAATTGCTTTTTTCTTTTAATCCTTCGATTATTGAGTTGTAAATGTTAATATATTTTGGACCCAAAACACTGTCTGATGCATGAGTTTCCTATATTTTCTCTCAACTTCTCTTGCCTATTGGTTTTCTCAATGGTATCTTTCAAAGAAGAAAGGTTTTAATTTTGATGTCATCAAATTTATCATTCTGTTTTGTTTGATTTTATAGATCATAAATTTTGTGTTCTATCTATGAAATCTTTACCTATCCCAAGGTACTTTTCTTTTTAGCCTAACTTTACCTAGCTTTCTTTACTCACCCCAAGGTACTCCTATTTCTTTTTAGAAGTGTTATAACTTTAGGTTTTTCATTAGGTCAATGATCCATTTTTAGTCAATTTTTCTCTCTGGTATGAGATGAATTTCACTATTTGAGTCTTTCCCTACATATAACCTGTTGATGCAGCATACTTTGTTGACATTCTTTTTCCTACTAAATTTCCTTGGAATCTTTGTTTTAAACCAATTTACCGGTAAGTTACTACAAATATGGAATACTTACTATGTTCCACTGTTCTACACATATATCTGTTTGCCAAAGCCAAACATCTTCATTAGTAGATTTACAGTAAGTCTTGAAAATAGGTAGAGAAAGTCCCACAACTTATTTTTATTTGATTATTTTAGGTTCTTTTGGATTTCATTTATATCTTATAATATTCAGTTTGTCAATATCTACCAACAAGCCTACTAGACTCTTGATATACATTGAATCTATAGATAAATTTAGGAAGTTTGCCATCTTAGTAAAAATAATTTTCAAATTCATGAGCATTGTATTTCTCTCCATTTATTCAGGTTGTATTTAATTTCTTTTTTTGTAGATTTTAGATCATAGAATTTGGTTATCTTTTTATTATATTTATTCCTAGGTATAATTATACCTTTTCACTATTGTTACTGCAATGGTTTTTAAAATTTCAAATTGTTTGCAATCAGGGTGTGAGAATAATAGTGATTTTTGTATATTAATCTTGCATTCCTATATCCTTATTAAATTAATCTCCTAGTTCAAGAGGCATTGTGTAGACTTTCTGGAATTTTGTATATAAATAATCATATCATAAGCTATTAAGTAAATATTTACTCCTTTCTTATTCTATTTTTGTTTGTCTTTTTTTTTTTTTCCATATTACAATGACTTAGACCTCTAGTAAACTACTGAATATAAGTGGTGAAAGTGGACATTTTTATCTTGTCCCTGATTTCAAAGGGAAACAATTTGAGTTTGACCATCAATTATAAATAGATTAGATGTAAGTTTTTTATTGATGCCTTTAACAATTTGAGGAACTTTCCTATCATTTGTAGCTTCAGAGCATTTTTATCATGAATGGATGTTGATTTTTTACAAATGTTTTTATCTGAATCTATGGAAATGATCATTAACTTTTTATTTTTTATTTTACCAATATTGTAAATCACATTGGTTCCAGAATATTAGATCAACTTTTTGTGAAATAAACATCAATCTGTCATGATGCAGTATCCATTTTATCCATATCACTAGATTTAACAATTCCATTTGTTAATATTTTAATAGAGATTTTTCCAAGTATATTTCTTAGAGTTATTTATTGGTAATTTCTCTCTCTGTTTCTTTAATTCTTTCTACTATTTATTTTTGCAATGTTTTATTTCAGCTTTAGGTATTAGAGTAATGCTTGCCTCAAAAATAAAATAAAATGAAATGAAATGAAAAAAAAATGAAATATACAATACAATAAAATAATAGAATAGAATAGAATAGAATAGAATAGAATAATAAAATAAGGAGGGCTGTATACCCTCCTCTAGTTTCTGAAAGAATTGGTGTAAGATCATTATTATTGTTTCCTATAATATTTGGCCACTTAAATCCTTTTGACCTGGAGGTTTTTTAAAAATGTTTTTGGTAACATTATCCATTTTCCACTTTAAAAAAGGTAGATGATTTGTAAGCATAAAGTCCATTTATTCTCTTCTGAAATGCTCTTATTTTATAATTGTCACATATAGTACATCTACCTACATTCAAGCTTATGTCAAGCACTGCTACACATTTTGTTTTTAACATGAAATATTTTGAAGATCTTCAGAGGAAAAAATATCTTATTTATAATAGCACAGATTGATATTTACCATATTCTTCGCTCTTCTCTCTTCGCTAATGATCCAAGCTCCCTTTTTGTATCAATTCTCTCATCATTTCTTGTAAAGTAGTTCTAATGTTGACACTTTTTTCTTTTTAGTTTTCTTTCATCTAACAATATTTTTATTTTGTCTTTTTTTCCCAAAGAATATATCATTGGATATCAAATTCTTAATTTAGTTATTTTTCCATAAGAACTTTTAAATGTGTTCCATTTTCCTCTGAGTTCTTATGGTTTGAGAAGAAATGTGTTGTCATTCAAATTGTTTCCCTCTTCTATGTAACATACCATTCTTTCCTAGCTGCTTTCATGACATTTTCTTAATCTTTGATTTGTCTCAGTGTGATTATGGGTGTCTCTATGGATGATGTTCTTTGAGTTCATGCTTTCTTGCCATTCACTAAGTAAACTGAATCTGTAAATTTATGTTTTCCTACAAATTTTGGAAGATTTGAACTGCTATTTATTTAAATATTTCTTATCCCACAATTTCTCTTCCCCACCAAACTCAAATGATTTTTCTGGTGAAACTTTGATATTTTCTCACATCCCTGAAATTCCATTCTTTCTTATTTTCATTTTTCTTACTTTTCTTTACATGGTATAATTTCTATTGGCCTGTCTTCAAGTTCACTAACTGCGTCCTATGTCACATCTGTTTTCCTATTGATCTCATTCAGGGAAATTTTTACTTCAGATATTGCAGTTACCAGTTTCAATGTCCTCATTTGTTCTTTTTTTGTAGTTTATATTTCTCTGCAGCTGACACTATTTATTCCTGTTTATCTCATGTATATTTGGGTTATTCCTGTTTATCTCATGTATATTTGGGTTAACCTCACCATTTTTACAGTTATAGGCTTCTTTAAAACCTTTATCTGATAATTCCAACATTTACATGATCTTAGGATTGGCATCTGATTGCATTTTCCTCTGAGTTGTTGTCACATTTCTTGGATTTTTTGTATGTTGAGTAATTTTGGGTTTTGTCCTGTATAAAATGAATGTTATTTTTGTGTAGCTGCTGAATCCTGTTATAATCACCTGGACAATGTTGAGATATTTGGCTTAGCAGGCAATCCTCACAGTTAGATTCAGGCTTCAAGTTTGCCTTACCTTCTATGAGGGGTTGCTCAAATATCAGCTTAATTCTCTATGTGTTCACTATGACAGTTTGGTCTAACCCAAACATGAGTAACTCAGGGGTATAATTAGCTTTTTATAAGTTTAGTGGTCCACAGTAGCTAGGATGTTTAACTAGACTTATGAATTGTCTGCTTGATCTGATTTTGGGGAAAAGATGTTTCCTGCTCTAAAAAGTTATATGTTCCAGAGAGATTTCTAAGAATTCTCAACTTGAGCTAACTGGCTGGGAGACTTTTCCAATTACCTGAAGATAATTTGCATCTCCTTAACTAAGAGAGGCATCCATAAAAATCAACCCTTAGCTGAGCTTGGGTTTGCCCTTTTGAAGATTGTTACCACAAAGGAGAGGCTAAGCCTACTTAAAGTTGTGTCTAAGAGTCACCCCCAGAGAACTTCTTTTGTTGCTTAGATTTGTCCTCTCTCTCTAAGTCAACTCTGTAGGTAAACTTACTTCCCTCCCTGCTACGCTATGTGGGATATGACTCCCAGGGGTGTAAATCCTCCTAGCAATGTGGGACATGACTCACGGGGATGAGCTTGGCCCTGGCAATGTGGCATTGAGAAAGGCTTTTTGGATCAAAAGGGGGAACAGAAATGAAACAAAATAAAGTTTCAGTGGCTAAGAGACTTCAAATAGAGTTGAGAGTTCATTCTGGAGGTTATTCTCATGCATTATATAGATATCCCTTTTTAGTTCTTAGTGTATTGGAGTAACTAAAAGGAAATACCTGAAACTGTTGAACTGCAACCTAGTATCCTTGATTCTTGAAGACGATTGTATAATTATATAGCTTATACAGCATGACTGTGTGATTGTGTAAACCTTGTGGCTCACACTCCCTTTATACAGTGTATGGACAGATGACTAGAAAAATAAGGACAAAAAGCAAATGAATAATAGGGAGGGATGGGGATATGAGATTTTTGGGGTATTTGTTTTTACTTTAATTTTTATTCTTATTCTTTTTTTGTGGTAATGAAAATGTTCAAAAATTGATTGTGGTGATGATTGTGGTACTGTAAGCATTGATTGTTCACTGGGAATAATTGTATGGTTTGTGAATATATCTCAATAAAATTGAATTTAAAAAAAGGAAAAAAAAAAGGAAATAATCAACCCTTCATTATTAACCATTGTGATAATTATTAATTCTATCTGGGAATATTATTTCAGTAAGGAATTGAAAACAGTTTTTCTCTCATCTCTCTTCCAGAAGAGTTATGAGTTTTGTGATTCTCTGAGATTTTACTCATTTTATTTTAGATTTCCTCTTTTTGCTGTCTTCTTTAATTTGTTGTAAATTGGTGAGATATGGAATGTGAAATTTCTGAGTAAATCTCAAGTTTTAGAAAAGCTCTTTACTATTTGCTTCTGTCGTCAGATGGTTAGGTTGGAATCCCCCAGGTTGGATACATAAAATCAAGAAAGTTTTCTTAGTGCTAATGTCAGAAGATTCTGGAAAGTCAGAGTTTCAACCTTTAATGAGAATAAATAAGTACTAACTAAGCCATATTTAAAACCACTGCAGGGTGCAGTTGTATGAAATCTATTTGCAAGTCTTCCAAAGGATTATAAGTCTTGCTTGGGCTCTTGTCCCAACTTTGCCTTTACAGCTTTATCAGCATTATGCTGGTGTCATAAGAGACATGCTCCAGAGAAACCTTAATTAATTCTGTTAAATTTTCCCACCAATATTGGTTGAGTACTTCAGTCAATTTGTCCTTGTTGAGACGGACAATTTTATGTAAATTTTTAAGGTTTCTATTTGAGATCCTCTGATGCCATCACATGGCCACCCTACAGTTGTTAAAGATTGTTCTCCTTTAATTTGCATCCAGATATCGCCCCATTATTTTTTTTCTTGTTCTGGAACTGCATACTACCATTGCATGCTAGCCTTTGAGAGCTTCAAAATGTGTGACTTTGGGGTGGCATAGGTGCCAAGATTTTAATGGCACTTGCCTGTTTGACATAATGATCAGCTAAGGCATTTTTCTCAGAGTCTATGTTGTCATTTTCCCCTTTATAGATGTTTTCCTTTGTAATAACCAACTCTTCTGGAAATATTAGAATATGTTAGAGTTGTTTAATCTGTTGAACTTCCTTTATTGGGGTTCTTACTGAAATGAAGAATTTTCTTTATTCTTAAAACCTTCCTTATTTTTAAATATGATGTCCATATTTCCTCCAAAGTTTATATTTATCTTCATATTTTTGACAAGACCTTATGAATGATATGTCATACCTGTGATAAAGGGTCTTCTTCCAGAAGGAAGTTGAGACACATTATGGTTTATTCAACCTAATAATTTACTATTTTGATCATAAGTTAGGACCCGTCAATGAAAAAAGGTGAAATTAGATTTCCTAAAGGATGTCCAGTGTGCCGGTTTGAATGTATTGTGTCCCCCAAATGCCATTATCTTTGTGGTCTTTCTTTTTGGTGCTGGTTAGATTTGCTTGGAATGTGCCCCACCCAGCTGTGGGTGGTGACTTTGGTGGGATACTCCCATGGAGGTGTGATCCCACCCATTCAGGGTGGGCCTTGATCAGTAGAGCCATATAAAACATGCTGACTCAAAGAGACTGAACGGAGTGCAGCTGTGAGTGATGTTTTGAAGAAGAGCAAGCTTGCTAGAGAGGAATGTCCTGGGAGAAGCCATTTTGAAACCAAAACTTTGGAGCAGACGCCAACCACGTGCCTTCCCAGCTAACAGAGGTTTTCCGGACACCATTTGCCATCCTCCAGTGAAGGTACTTGATTACTGATGTGTTACCTTGGACACTTTATGGCCTTAAGACTGTAACTGTATAACCAAATAAACCCCCTTTTTATAAAAGCCAGTCCATCTCTGGTGTTTTGCATTCTGCAGCATTAGCAAACTAGAACATCCAGTTACACTTGGTGCACAGACAGCTTTCAGACAGAGCCTCAGCAGTTATGAATTCATGAAAGAATTAAAAACATAACAAAAATAAGTAGAAATATGTGAAGGAGATTATAATTGAATTTCACTGGAGAAATTACTTTGTTGAAAATGCCTTGTCTTTCTAGTGAGCAATGAAGATTGCACAGTATAAGAGATCATCAAGTTTAACAGACAGGTTAAACCACATTGTCAGAGGACTGTGTTAATTTAGCTGCAGCTCCTCTTACCCTAAGACAAGGTCAGTAGAATTTTGCCAAAGGGTCAAGAGAAAGCTATAGGTATCTGATAATTTGCATGAAAGTTAGAGCACCAAGGAATTGTTTTATGATAGCCATGCAGGCCTAGGTTGGGAGGTTGAAAGCTAATTTTAAATCACCAGTATCTCTATAATTTTCAGACAGCAAGCATTCATCTCAATCTGTTTCTAAGAATCAGATATTTTCTGTCCTAATACATAGATTCCAGGAATACTTGAGTTTTAATAAAAATATTTGATCAATTGATTTCCCCAATATCTATCCAATTTGTGCAGCCATAAAGCAAATTGAAGAATTGAAATTACATCAATGGGTGAGCCTGGTTTGTCTAGGAGTAATTCCACCACCCTGGCCACAATTGGTTTACAGTGGTAGGCTATTTCTTGCTTACATTTGATTCACTATTTTACACATCATTAAGTGAAATTGATTAATTCTTGCATTTCATTAACTGAAAGGAGAGTTTGGCATAAGTATTTTGTGCATTTTCCCTTCTTGTGAATATTTTAATTAAAGGATCAGGAAAAGTAAATCAGAAATTGCTAACTAGACAGCAACACAACCTATCATTTATATTTACCTATCAAAGTAAAACTACAAAACAGAAATGCTTTCCCACATCCATGGAAATAATTTTTTGCCCATAATCTCCGAGATAAAAAACAATAAATTTTAAACATTCAGTTCATATGAAGACTTACTTTGTCAGTTTGAAGATTATACAGAACCAAATCACTTGCTAGTCTACTTGACACTAATTCTAAGACATTTTTGTGTCTCCTTGAGATCCATACTTACTGATGATCAGGATTTACAAAATTTATTCCTTTACATAAAAGTTACTGTATATTTCTTAGTATAAGCAAATTGTGAATTCCTTATAAAAGTATAAATTATTATACCCCAATAAAATCCTCAATTCTAAGGAAAACTTAAATGAGACAAAAAAGGAATTTATATATCTTTAGTTGAACTGAATATACTGTGTTACAGCAATCTCTTCAGAAAGAAAATATTGTCAGAAAGCTGCAGGTACAGATATAAATTTTCTTTTACCATCTAGGTCTGAGCTCCCTTTCCTAGGACATAAGAATATACAGGATACCTTGAACTTACCTTGGACTTGAGCTCCATTTTAAACTTGTCTTAATATTTTAAAACAATGATAAGGATGATGAAAAGACACTGAAAAAACGTTGCATTGGTGTAAGCCTGCAATCCCTTTTCTGCTTTGAAAGAAATGAAGACTAGGAATCTTTTTCGAAAGTAATCTTTTTCATTTTAAAGCCACTGAATGTGCCTATTATCTATGCAAGGATAAAGCAAATGATCTCTTGTGAAATGGAGCTATGATAAAAAGATAAGGATTATAGGAATAAAAGCTGCTCTGAGATTGAATATAAATTTCCTTCTGAAATGCAAGCTACTTTTCTTGGGATTATGATTCATTTTGGATATATACTAATATACACAGATTTTGATGACACCATCTGGTAATCTGTCATTTCTTTTTGCCATCTTGCCAATGAGTTGTGTTTGTGTGCAATTACAATTCAGTATAGCATATTAAAGTGTTATCTTCATAGAGATACGGGCAAAAGAAATACAGGATCAGAATTGAGAAATATATTGTATTTAAAGGCTGGAAACATTAGGAGATATGGACATTGTCTATTACTGATTTTTAATATGTAATTTTTCAGATATTGAAGCTTAAAGGAACTCTAAACAGATTGGAAATATATGATGATTTCATGTAACTGACAGATTTTTATATATGCAACAACACGAGCACACCCCTGGAGTGTTTTCTAGAGATAGTGGTATTTGTGAACCAAAGACCTTTGTATGGAAGTACAAGCAGAAATCTTTAGTGTGTGAGTGTGACATCACTGATATAAAGAGTGAGCAGGTCTTGAAATATTTGGGATAAGTGGATAAAGACCAGCTTAAATAAGGAAAGATTTTGCAATTCTGAAACTACTTTTTAGAGTTATCACAGCATACCTTTGTTGCTGGAACTTATTTAATATCAAGGTAAAAATAATGAAAATTATTTGCTCACATATGTTATATGTTATTGAATCCCATGATCTCCAGGTGTGATCTGGTGTTTGCTAAGCTGGCACCATAGTGAAGTTGGCTAAGATTTCTCAGTCTCAGTTTTTCAATGTGTAAAATGGAGCTAATTTACTTATTTCATAAATTTCTCTTAAAGAATACATAAGATGATATCTGTAAAGATCTTAGCAGAGTTCCTGTTTTTAAAAATGCTATTTATGTTATTATTCTTTGGGTTATTTTAAAATTATTTATAATGTAGGAACAGCCTGAAGCCAAGAACAAAGAGTCATGTAGGACTTCTAAGGTATAATACTACAAAAGTAAATAAAAATAGCAGTTATCTCCTGGCCTTTGAACGATTATGAAATACAAATATTGATGGACCATAAGAAGACAGAAATATGTAGGAATAAGACACAGTGAGATTTTTGGAATAGTGTTTCCTGCTGTATCAAAGACCCCATGAAACAGCAAGCCTCCTTTTAAGTATATTCTGGGAACTTTGCCTAACACACACACACACACACACACACACACACACACTCACACCAAAGCTTTCTTGCCACTGTTTTTCCATTAAACAAGGGCATCAAGGGCATTTTTTTGCTACACAGAGTTCTATTTAGTTTCTTAGTATTCTCCATATTATGTAAAGATCCACCATGTGGTCTAAGTTTATAGTATTTGCTGAATGATAAAGATGTCTAAGGATCGTGGAGCAATAGTGTGAATAAACAGTTCCTCAATAGCTGACAGTGACATCCATACTTTAAAAGAGTTTTTTTTCTGTCCAAAGTTTTCAGATTGGCCAGGTAACATGTTAGATCACAGGATTCACGAAAAACTAATGGTGGACTTAGGAACTCATGTAGTCATTAATGATATTTTTGGTCTCAGTGGTTATCTCATGTTTGTCTATATAACACCACACGTAGCAAGAAGAAAGTAAAAATGACTTGATTAAAGTAAAAAAAAAATGACAAGCTGTTACATTCGCAGCATGTTGTGACAACTAAATAAGGACATGTTTGCTTATAACACTTCAAAAGAATAGGTTTCATCTCATAAAGTTCTAGTAAGGCTGTCAGTCATATTAGCATGCTTTCAAAAATGGGAATCTGATGTAACACTAACCAAACTTTACCTATAAGAGCAGATGGATATCTAAAGAATTATTATATTGTCTGTGTTTAAAAGAATTGTCAAGAATATCAGCAAAATAGGTCATAATTTTATAATCATTTCTTGTATACCTCCATGTAAACATGACACAGGAGTTTGCTGTTTAACATGTTGCTGATACAAAGATATTATGGTCACAATTTGCAAAAGATGAAAACACTATTTGATGGAAAAATGTTATATATTTATACATATTTAAATGACAATCAACACTACTAGTGAAATAAAGTGATGGAAATGACTTTTTTTAATTCAATTTTATTGAGATATATTCACATTCTATGCACTCATACAAAGCATACATTCAATTGTTCATAGTGCCATTATACAGTTGTGCGTTCATCACCAAAATTAATTTTTGAACATTTTCATTACCACACACACAAAAATAATAAGAATAAAAATTAAAGCGAAAAAGAGCAATTAAAGTAAAAAAGAACACTGGGTGCCTTTTTTTTTTTTTTTTTGCCCCCATTTTTCTACTCATTCATGCATACACTGGACAAAGGGGTGTGTGGTTCATATGGCTTTCCCAATCACATTGTCACCCCTCATAAGCTACATTTTTATATAATCATCTTCATGATTCAAGGGTTCTGGGTGGTAGTTTAATAGTTTCAGGTATTTACTGCTAGCTATTCCAATTCATTAGAACGTAAAAAGAGTTGTCTATATTGTGTGTAAGTGCCCACCAAAGTGACCTCTCGGCTCCTTTTGGAATCTCTCTACCACTGAAGTGGAAATGACTTTTTGATTCTAGGGTTTTCAGCATAAAAAAGAAATACAGTCAAATAAGACTCTTAGAGAGAAGGCAATGGACTGAATTCAAGCTTTAGCTTTGAAATGTGAATTAATCCGAATCAGATTTTTCCTAATGTGGGAGCCAAGGCACATTAACTAAATAACTTAAGAAATATGTTCTTAATATGTAAGTTGATGCAACAATATCAATGTTTTTCTTATGGGGAATATTTGAGGATAAAATGTTATAATGTTCATGTACATACCTACTATAGTTCCTTATACATTTTATGTGCTCAATTTGTATTTTCTATTTCTGTCACCACCAAGTTGTTTTATTCAGGTAAACATCTTCAGTTCTTTCAGTTCTTTCACTCTGTTATGTCTGATTTGAAAAGAGAAAGCTTGATTACATGATCTCTAACGTCTCTTTCATTTCAACTATGAAGTTCTAATTCATATTACATATCTGCAATGAAATATTTCATTAATAATCTTGGCTTTATTTACTGGTTTACATGTATGTGTTTATATGTGTGTGTATTCCAGTGAATTTTAAGATAGCCAACCTCATGTAAAGTCTGAATTGATATTCCTGATATAAATATTTCCTTCTTTTCCGTGTTATAAACCCAGAAGATAGGTTTGTGAGTAAAAATAAACCAACTTCTGAGACATCGTATTAATAGATTTTCCAGGAAAAATATTTTCTTATCATTGGAGTTAAAACAAAATTTCGTATCTCCTTTAGAAATGAAAATATAATTGTAAGCTATTAGTACATTTCCTTCTTCTCAAGAAGCAGGTGCAAGGAAGGCATTAAATACTTTAGGATTTTTGTTAAGGCAAATACCTTTGTGAAAGGGAATAATGAGGGAGATAGAAAAGGCTAGGAGAACCTTCAGAATGTGTATTAGGGTTCTCTAGGGAAACAGAACCAACAAAAGATATGTGTAAATATAAGATTTTATAAAAGTGTCTCACACAACTGTGGGGATGCATGAGGTCAAATTCCATACAGCAAGATGAACAAGTCCAAATTCTGTAGTGCAGGCAGTGAACTGGCAACTCTGATGAAGGTGTTCGATCAACTTCTCAGGACATGATTCACTGGCTAGCTGAAGAAGAAGTGAAGTCCTCCTTCTCTCCCTTAAAACTCTTCAACTGATTGGATTAAATCCAGCTGATTGAATTCTCTCATTGTGGAAGACATGCCCTTTGTTGATGTAATCAGTCACAGGTGCAGTCAATTGACTGATGATTTAATAAACCAGCCTTCTGGTTTATTAACCAGCCACAAATGTCCTTACAGTAATGCTTAGGCCAGTGCTTGCTTGACCAGACACCTGGACACCATCACCTGGCCAAGTTGACACATGAACCTAACCATCACAGAATGCAATGTAATTCTGACCCCAAGTAAGGTATAAAAGGAAATAAAAAGCAGTTTAGACTGTCTTTTTGTCCAAGGAACTTTCTTCACAATTAAAGGGAAATTCTTGAATCAAAATCAGCATACTAAATAGTCCCAATTCTCCTACGAAAAGGTCTACTTTATGAAAAGGTACCCACCGCACTCAATCACAGGAGCACTGACCTCATCACAAAGGTGGTAATAGTTTGTCTTCCAATGGATAAAACAATTCCCTTGGTCAGTTGTGCTCCTCCTAAGCAAAGGTATACTCACTTGGCTGCCATGCCTGTGGTTACTGCTTCTCAGGACTCTCTTATTTTGACTCAAGGCTCTTAGGATCTCAGACAAGCGATGAAGTCAAGGACTGGCCTGGTTCACTCTGGAGCACACACACACACAAAAATGTATTTTTAGAATTTTGTAAAAACTCCTATAGTCCACTGGCATCATGAGAGTGAGGTACATGATACCCCAAACCAACTTCAAGGGGCAGCAACCCTAACTGTGAATGTTTCTATAAATTCTGATAAGATTAAGATATTTAAGACATTTTCCCACGAAACATCCCCTAATTAATTTTAACGTACCGTCCTAATGTAGCAACCACATTTTGAAGAAAAAAATTGATCAAAACTAACTTTCCCTTCTTTGAAGACTTCCTATACCACCACCACTATGGCTTAATATATTTTGTTTGCCTATGGATGTTTATCTATGATATTGTGATGTTACACCACTTCACTTACATGTGTGACCTTAAACCAATGTCCACATCCTACCTTGACTAACTCTAGAACTATCATTTGCCAGACATTATATTAGGAACAGTTACTAAAAAAAGAATACATAGGTCACAGTTTTCCTCTGCGTCAACTATATAGTTCTACCAAAAACCTTCAAATCTTGTATATTTATTCTTTCTTTCCAAATCCTAATATTTTAGAAATGATATTTTCCCTTCCTTTTATAATGATTGTATTCAAAGATAGCAAATATGAATTATGATTAAATTAAAAACATTGAGAACATTTAGGCAGTTTATTAAGACTTAGATACAGACATGATTTATAATTTTCATACTATGATACAGGATATTCATAAGCAGAATGGCATACTTTTACCATATGGAATTATTTTTCATTGTGACTTTATTTTAATAATAAATACTTTTTTTTCTGGACAATATTTGCAAGAACTATAATGAGCTGCAATTTACTCAGAATACTGAAGAGCAGAAATCATAAATAGCAAAATACAGTGGAATAAGCCAATATAACTTCTTTAAATGTGTGGAGATTTGCTTTACTGCAATTTAAATTCCTTTTTCTCTGGTCCTAGGAAAATTGTGCCTTAAGCATTTTACTACTACTAAGTGAATAGGTCTGATATTCATGAAAATGACATGTAAATGTGAGACATTTTTGATTGTTTTTAAACAAGTTGTATATCTATATCTATATCTGTATCTATATCTATAACTTTATATCTATATTATCTTTATCATCTATTATCATCTATGTCTATCTATACACCTACACCTACACCTATCTATAGCTATATCTAATCTATACCTGTATCGTCTTTTTAATATATCTGCCTATTGTGAAGGTAGCAATAGAAAAATATCAGCTAATTCATTATGACATTCTCAAAAAAATGACACTTTTTCAAGTCTTATTTTTCTGTTAACCTGTAAAAGAGAAAACTTCCACAATATGATGAGAATAATTACTTATCACACATTTAAAAATCAGTAGTTTTCAGTTAGTGTAAAATATGTAATATAAGTTCTAGACAAACATAACATAAAACACTTGTAATAATTAGAATATACACATATAACATATGTGCTCTTCTTAGTCAAGTTGAAACTAGAACACAAAAATGAGGTAATCTCCTTAAATATACACTTCCATAAAAAAATAAATATAAACTATGTAGGAAAGCAAAGCAACTGTTGGTTTAATTTATTTTAGCTTTGCACTCTGATTTGTATTAACTTCCCGTTTCCTCCTGCCTCCTCACTGGTGCTTGTTTTCATAGGTGGTTTATAATTCATCATTACATTCAGTGAAGCATATGGCTCCATTTACGTGCACAAATGAAATGCATGTTTGGGGACTACATAACTAAAATATGGGCCTTTCCTTACTATCAGGGCATTGTTTTCAGAAATCTCCAAGGCTGTTGCTGCAGCAACATCTCTCACAGATCACCAACACTGTCAAATGCATTTATGAAAGAAAGTCAAATGGGCCTAGCCAATTTCAGCAGCATAGAAAGCGTTTTGTCTCTATTTTTTAAATCTCAGAAAAGCTGCAAGATATTTTAGCAGTGAATAAAGGCCCATAGATGGAATATTCATCATTTTCCCACCTCACTATGTTCAATATGCCACAAAGAAGCAACGTGATTCTATATACTTCAACTTGTACCAATCAGTGTGAGAAAGTTATTTAAACTTATGAGAACAATAAGACCTGTAGAATAGTTATCTAAATATGCCCAACTCTATGCTAAATATAAGTGACATGTCTACAAGGAAGTGACTCTGTAAAGTTGAATATTAAGTTAAGGACAAAGGTGTATGAGGCAAGTCCAAATAGTATTAAAGATTGAATTAATTTTAACACCAAATAAGGCAAAAGCATGAAATAAAAATAACTAAATTGGAAAATATCATAATTTTTAATACTAACAGACAATGCAAATAAAGGTACAATTTAAATTATCTATCAGTCAAGAATGTAGCAGCAACATTAACTTCAGAAGGTAAAAGTAGATGAATTTAATTTATTTTTAAGTTGTAAGAATAGTTTATATGCAGTGAAATTGACTTATTGTGTTTATAGTTCTATGGGTTGGGAGAAATTCATATAGTCATGTAATCACCAGCTCCATTAAGATATAGAGCATTTCCAATACCTCCTCCCCCTATAATTACCTTTGTAAGCAACCCCTCCCCACATCCACAGTCCGTGGCAAGCACTGATCTGTTTTCTGTCACTACAGTTTTGCCTTTTATAGCATGTCATATAAACAGAATCATGCTATATGTGTCCTTTTGAGTCTGGCTTCTTTCATTTAGGATTATGCCTGGAGATTCATCCATGTTTTTGCCTGCATGTAGTTTCCATTGTGGACAGTAACTTCATATGCATAGCTTCTGTAAGTTTGCTTAGGGATTCTGATACAATGGAATGGAATGGGGCATAAGAGACTGCACTTTTAATAATTTACATCAGATTACTTGATGCAAGAGGTCTTTGGAATATACTGTGAAAAACCCTGAATCCAGTAAAAGTAAACTTGTCCTACCTTACTAAGAAACCTGATTGTGACAGGGTCAAAGGCCCTTTATTCAAACTTGGTATTAGAAAGCATTGGAAAAACAGAAATTTAAATAATGTGTATGTTCTGCTGTCTCCAAAGAGTTTCCCAATATCCAAGAGCTAATACCATTCATTTAAACTATCTCTTCCTTCTGACTATGAGTGATGCTGTGATGCCATGGAATTCCAGAAGCAAAAAGATAAATAAAGCAAAATCTCCTGAATCTCCAAAGAGAAACTTAGGCCTAAATCCCAAAACCCTTTAAGTCTAGATACATGAATAATTAAAAGTTTTTCCCCTTGCCTTTTGAGTTAAAGTCAATAAATTTTGTATTTTGCTTAAGCCTTTAATGACCCTACTGATTATAAGCAGATAATAACAAGGTATTCACATAATTATAATAATGACAAATCATTCATTTTAGAGGAATATATATTTATCCCTCTTCATGTTTCCAAATGGAGAAATTTTGGTTAGATAGCTTCCTCTTTTCTCTCCTCTTACACAAGTCACCTTTAGAGATGAGGAATGCTAAATCTGATAGATTTGTTTGGATATGTGTGGCTCAGCCACCTTCTCAACAGGAGACAACCTACCCACAAAAAGCACAAGTTTTCTTTGAACATGTCAGCATGTCATGGAGATCCCTGAAGTTTTCTTATACTGATGGATGGGTGCAGCATCAACCAGCCCATTTGGCCTGTAAAACCTCTGCCACATTCTCAGAATGGGTTTACATCAGCAGTGAAACTAAAACATTGACATCCACCTGCTTGAGTCTGTCTTTCTGTCTGTCTGTCTCACTGTCTGTCTCTCAAGTCATATAAATTGGTTGGTTAACTCTGGCCAATACAGTTTCTATAGCACTTTATTTCTCAATGTTTGTCTATTTTATTTCTTTGCTTTTGTTTTAAAGCTGCCTGTAAGATATAGATCTGAAAAGGCATAGTTTTATGAAGCATACTAAACACAATGTTATCATTTAAATGAAACACAATGTTATGACCATGAGCTCTGGTTAGAAGAGCCTTGGGAGAAATCACTTAATCCAGTGCCCGAACAAATATTTAAGTACTTTATTACTCATGTTCTTAACCTAAGCTGTCTTGAGAAGACATTTTAATTTTCTTTATATATGATAAAATAATTGCCATCCATGTGAGGTGTCAAATTACTATTATAAACCCTAGGAAGATATCAGAAAAAAAATTGCTACAATCATAGCAAGATATAAGAACTGAAACAGTAATAATTAAACATGAATTAAACCTATTGTGATGATTGTTGAAGAAATATAGCCGGTGATCTAATGGAGTTAACAGCTTACTTAGGTAATTAACATAATAGTGTTTGACAATTTAGTCATTAAAATAAATGGAAATCATATCAAGGTAACAAAAGTGAATGTATTATTAAAGATTTACACAAAACACAAAAATACAATAAAATAAAGGATATAAACAGGTTAAGAAGATATTCAATGATTTTCACGTGTCCATTCACAAAACAGCAAAACGGATAAATGAATCTTTAATGATTTTGTAATATACATTATGAACCTATATTTCTTTAAACAATACTGAGCAAAATAATCAGCCTAGGAATACTTGAAAATCTGTGAGAAAATTGTAAATATCCTAAAGGAAAATAAAAATGAATGTTACCAGAAAACTAATATAAAATGTTTTCTTCAACTCTTTTTGCATTTTAAATAGGGACTCTAGCAGATATCACATTGGCATTCCTTGGATTTTTAGGCTTCGTGGTGGTGTGGAATAGTTTCATATCAGTACGGATTCCATAACATTAAGATACCCAACTCAGGTGTATGTACCATGGATTGCCATGCTCTTCCCCATAGACTTCTCCAATGCTTATGGTGCCTGCTTAGTCTTCTATGATCAGACCCTTATTATGTGCAGTATGGAAGGGCAGTGAGCTTATTTCCCAGGGATATTCTTCACCAGTGGTGGATGGGAGCCAACAGATAAATGTTTCAGCTTCCTATTCTTCAAATACACAATTCTAAGAAGCACCCCCTTTGTTTCTCAGAAGTCCCAGGAAATCAAGCACCTGTTGCTCCCAGTTGCCATCTCGATAATGGGCTATTATTTTGGTTCTCCCTCCTTCCTTGTCTCTCTTAAGTTGGTACTACATTGTTCCTTCAAGGAATCACCTCTGAAATAAACTACCTGCACCGATTCTTCTTTCAAGGAAATTCAAACTAAGGAAGCACTTGACAAATAAGCCCTAATCACACATTTTTATTTTTTAGTACTAAAATGGTACATTCACATTATTTAGAATTTGACCAATATTTATTTCCAGTATTCCTTATAAACAAAATAATTGGTACTAACCAGGATTTTGTTTGCAAATGCAAAATACTTAAAAATAATTTTAACACTCATGCTGCCAAAAAAACTGAAATTCCCTGAAACATACGAACATAAAATTTTATCATAATTCAGTCTACAATTTAAGATCTCTGAATTTCTTTATTCAGATAAATCAAACTATATTTAAAGTAACCTCCTCTATTTTGAACATATTTATCTTCCCACGTATTGAGTTGTCTTTTGAATCTGGTAAATTCTGCCCTTTTTCCTGCACTGGGGAACATGTAACATAAAGATAAAATAATGAAATTATATATTTTACCCCAAACCCAGTTTTGGGAATACATTCAGGTTGAAAATGACCATCATGAAACCCAGAAAATGATTTCCCTATGTCTGCAAAGTTACAGGGAATATTTCCCATTCAGAAATATTTCTCAAGAGTGTGTGTCTGTGTGTGTGTGTGTGTGTGTGTGTGTGTGTATAGGGTGGGGGTAGTTTGTAAACAGTTGTCAAACCTTATTAGATCCCTGCATGGCTCTCAAGTTATAGAACTATGAGTAGTTCCCAAACTATTAGTTATGGATTGAATTTTGTCCCCCCAAAAGATGTGTTCAAGTTCTAACCCCTGGCCTCATGAATATGCTCTTACTTGGAAATAAGATCTTTGAAAATGTTATTAGTTAAGATGAGACCAGACTGGATTAGGGTGAGTCCTATTCCAGTATGACTGTTGTCCTTTTAAGGAGAGGAAATTTGGACGTAGGCAGTAGGAGATAGAGAAGATGGCCATGTGATGGAGGCAGAGTTTGATTTATGTCATTATCAGCTACCACCAGAACCCTACAGATTTCAGAGAAAGTATGGCCCTGGGGACATCTTAATTTGGACTTCCAGCCTCCAGAACTGTGAAACAATAAATTGTTTCTGTTTTAAGCCATTGGTTTGTGGTACTTTGTTATGGAAGCCCCAACAAACTAAGAGAGTTACCAACCATGATTGATTGGTGATCATGACACAATTACTTTTATCTAAGAATGCATTTGTTAAAGTGGAAACCTTCTTTCTTGTCTGCTCCAAACTGATGCAGTAGTTTACTGCACAAAATCTCTCTTGTATGCATGAGTTAGGAGCTCACAACACATAACTCCACAATAAAATGAAGATGAAGACTGATATTTGTTGGCATCATTGACATCCCCATTTAGGTTCCTTACTGTTATTGTTACCATGGCTAAATTGCCTTGATTTGTTTTCTGCAAGGAATGAAGTATTGCCAACAGAATGCCTTGTCTTTAGACCAAAATTTCATTTTGGCATTGGGTTTAGCTAATGGGAGACACTGGCAGGAGACAAATGATCAGTAATAAGGTCAGAGTGAGCAGTGACTTCATTTCTCTACAGAAATCCAAGCATCTTGTCAGACGCCCTTTTTCTAAAACTCTAGGTCTAGTTCTCTCTCTGGATTAAATAACCACAATTTTTTCCCTTGACCCTTCTGTTTATGGATGATAACATCTCTCTTGGTTTTCTTTAACTTTGGACATGCAAGTAAAAAATCACTTCTTTAAACTCCCAGTGATTGACTGTTAGAGAGTGCCATCTGTTTTCTCCCAGCTACCCTATTAAAATTGCTGTTTGTTCCCAGTTCTCCTTATTATATTGCAATCAAATCCTGGCATCCAGGTCCTCTCTGGGTCTCCTTATTATTCTTATGACAGAGAAATGTTAGATGTCACCACAACTAGCAAACACAATAGATTTTTGAGTAATTGATAGAACATAAGAATAGTCAATGGTGAGCTGATAATAAATATGTGTAGTTTATTAAATATTCAGTGTCAAAAAAGGAGCATGTAAAATTCTTTTAAAAATCAGTTTTATAATCTTACAAGACGACCTGTTGCTATGATGTATTGATAATTGAGAACAACTGTAGGCAAACTAATATTTTTAGGATGTTTCGATTTAGCCAGCTCTTCAAAAAAAAAAAAAAGCAAACTTGAAGGGTATTTTATTTTATTTTTTCTGGCTCATGAAACATGAATATTAGTCACTTAAAACCACAAATTCATCAAGATACATGTTTAAGAAACAATTTTCTATGGCTTCTTTAAAATATGGAAAAAGTCATTTTGTGTGATACTTCGCATCGTTTTTAATATGTATTCTTCCTATTTGACATTGCTAACATGAGAAAAATAATTTAATATACACAGAAGGCCAATAAACATTTCTTGTCTCTGCCACACCAATTACAACATGGTTATTAAATATAAAAACTTCACTCTAAATACAGGTAAAAGTCAAGAACATTTTTATCCACAAAAAGACATTTTAGGTACTTTGTAAATTTTAAACAACTTTAGATGTGTGTCAATTTCCATACCCTTAAGACAGTTTTAATTTGAACATTATAAAGTCATGCAGGTTGTGTCTCCCATGTAGACTGAAGTTAAATAAAATTGTTTCATTACCATCTCCACTGCTAAATTGCATGAAACATTAGCATCTGTTCAGAAGTGAAGCTTTCCCTGAGGCCATGTGCTAGAGAACTCTGTGTATCCCAGTGAATCTGAGAGAAGACTTTAGATCCTCAAAACAGCTCCAAAGTAATTTACTTTTGAGCAGTGGGAAGTCTTGGTATGGGGAACAGAGCTATTTGAAAAGATTTCCATTTAATTACAAAGCTCAGTTATTTTCATCCAAGTCATAATTTACTGAGTTATTTTCCTTTCTATAATCACATCCCCAAATGATTTGCTTAATAGGTGTGATAGACTGAATGTGTAGGTTTGTCGGGAGTGTTATCAGAGGAGATCAAAGAAGAGTATTATAACTTGCAACAGTACCTATAAGTTAATCAATTCTTCATTAATTGTTAATAGTAAAAATAGGGCAGTAAACTAGAGAAGAGGGTGGAAGAGATAAACAGTTGCTATAAGAAAGTGAATGTGGAAGAAGTCTGATGCAGCAGGTAAACACAGCTTGCTGAAATAAGGAAACACCAAAATTGAAAGAAGAAAAACAGTTTGCTATTAGCGTGACACTACCTTATGACGTGATCTTTGGCAAGGCAATTTTTGCATTCTCCTTCTCATGTACATGAAGAGGAGTTTTTCTAGATTACTTTTCAGATCCTGCTCACCTCTAAAATTCTGTAATATTACCTGTAATAAAGTTAATAAAAGGCAGTATTAAGGAAATCGCAGATACCTATTAAGCTGCCATCACCCAGCTCTCACCTGCTGCCACCACCTTCTCTCTGCAAGTCACAACACATGCTAAGGGGCCATCCTCCGCAGTCTGCAATCCCCAACTCTTTTTCTATTATGTGCCATTCCGCAACCTAGGGGAGATGATAAGTCTAATGAAAAGGCCCTGCCAGAAACTGGGAACAAGCAACCCCAGATGCTTATCAGAAGGAATTCCTAGTGGCAGGGCCCTCTTCCCCTGAGGTGGATAAAAACGACACTCAACACTATAGATTGGTCTCTCTTCTCCAGTGCAAAATGGGGCATGTGGTGTTGCCATCTATTGACCCCATCCCTGAGCAGTTTTTGGCCACCCCAGGAGAATGGCCCATGATGAGATTTCTTTCCCACTCTTTTGGACTCTTTATCAGCTGTGTAAGTGACAAGGAGTTTATTCACTCTTTCTAGACTCTTTACTTTGTGCAAGTAATAAAAGGATCATTTGCTGAAAGTTTCTTTTGTGTACTGAACCTGTGTTTCCATGACATTCTGTTGTAGCAACTCACTCCACAGGCAGTTTGGTTAAATATAAGAATATATTCTCTACCCCATTATTCCCATTGTTCTCTTTGTATTTTTGCTTTGATTTTCATGGAAATTTACCAGTATAAGCACATAAAGAAAATGAAGATAGCAGGTATATACAGTTTTAGAAATTGTGGACATATGATTAAATATTCACTGCCTTAATCACTTAATGCAATCTACCAATCCAGCTACCCAGACTGCTTTTTAGTACCAGGAAACTGTAAGGTTCATCTTCACACCTAAGGACACTCAAAAACTGTTTCTGGAGTGCATTTTCTAACTCTCCTCTTCCCCCACTTAAAAGGTAATATATATTTAAATTACAAATCTAACTGTCATTTATTCAGGAAAGAATGTAGAAAAGAACTGTTTGTTTTTGGATTCACCTTTAAACTTGTGGTAGTATCTTACCATTTATCTCATTTAATTAATGAGTTAAATTAAATCTATGACATGTTTTCATTTTATATTTTTGTAAGTCATAATTTTACCTTTTTTTAAAAGTATCCTTTAGCACATCTTAATTTATAATTATAAATTTAATATATAACTATTTTATTAATCTCTGCCTCCTTCCTCTACACTTGCTATCATATCATCAGAAAATATCAAAGCACCCAGCTCATAGTGTGTTCTCCATTGATGCTTAAGTAAAAATGGAAAAAAATGTATCAGAAAACTGCATAATTGGTATTATCAAAGGTTCATATTTTATTTCAAGAAGACAAACACTTTTTGTAAATCCTTATAATTTTTCTCACCATCCCACATACATAATATCCTTTATAAAAGGCTGAGTATCAATTACTGTCCAAATTTTAGTCATGATGAATTGACTTTCACATATAGTATATTTAAATGGAAGCCACAGCTTCTCATTGTTTTCACTACAGTTTTCACTTTGAATTAATTTCAGTAAACAACACAAGAGTGACTCGTGTAAAAGATAAGACTAAACATATGATTCTACTCTCACTTTCTGCTGAGTATCCAAAAATGACAGTAAAGAGAATTGCTCTATAGAAGAATTTTTTCCTCCTAATATAGTGGAGAATGGGAGAGGAGACATCAGACATTCATTATGGGAAGATGAAAATGCCTTTTGACAGACTCTATGAAAATGAATCTTCAACTAGCAGTAGGGAAGAATTTATTGAAGAATTCTTAAAAGGTTAATGAAATGGTGACACAAGGATACCTCTGGAAATGTGAGATTAGAGGAAACTCTCTGTAGGCTATAACCATCCCAAGGGGGAAAAAAAACCAACCACCTAAATATAAAGACATCAAACTTATCAAACGTTCATCAACACAAGTGAAAATCGTAGTCAATAAAATACAAACTCAAGCAGATCTTTAAATCAGTTTTCAGTTTACCTCTCTTAAATATGATAGGACAGACAAGAATCACAAGACATTTGAAGAAGCATTCTAAAATGGGAGATGAAGACTATATAAATCCAAGAAGTCTAGGATGTGCCTCCAAAGTTAAAGACTTAAAATATGTTTTATTTTTGCCCATGCTACATGTTCTTTAATTATCATCTAGGTGTAGTAGGCAGAATTCTAAAACGACCTCCATGGTGCCTGTCCCCTGGTGTACATACCATGTGTATACATACCCCTTGAGCATAAGTGGAACTTGTGGATGTTTTGGGCTATCATTTCCATGATTCTGTTATGTGGTAAGTTTCAACCATTATGTCCTCAAATATTCTTTCTACACTTCTCCCTCTCTTCTCCTTCTGGTACTTGCATTATGTCTATTTTGATATGCTTTGCGGTTTCTTGTAGGTCTCTAAGGCTATGTTCATTTTTCTTCTTTATGTTCTTTATATTTACTTTTATTTCTACATCTCAGACTACATAATCTCAATTACCTATATTCAAGTTTGATGATTCTTCTGCCTACTCAAATCCACTCTTAAATCACATTAGTGATTTTTTCATTTCAATTATTGTACTTTTCAATGCCACAATGGTTATTTGGTTCCTTTTTTTAATTTCCTTTTGTTCTAGTTTGCTAATGCTGTGGAATGCAAAACACCAGAGATGGATAGGCTTTTATAAAACAGGGGTTTATTTTGCTACACGGTTACAGTCTTAAGGCCACAAAACGTCCAAGGTAACACATCAGCAATCGGGTACCTTCACCGGAAGATGGCCAATGGTGTCCGGAAAACCTCTGTTAGCTGGGAAGGCACGTGGCTGGCGTCTGCTCCAAAGTTCTGGTTTCAAAATGGCTTTCTCCCAGGACGTTCCTCTCTAGCAAGCTTGCTCCTCTTCAAAACGTCACTCACAGCTGCACTCCGTTTCCTCTCCTTGAGCCAGCTCATTTATATGGCTCCACTGATCAAGGCCCACCCTGAATGGGTGGGGCCGTGCCTCCACAGAAATATCCCATCAGTTATCCTCCACAGTTGGGTGGGGCGCATCTCCATGCAAACAACCTAATTCAAATGTTCCAACTTAATCCCCACTATTATTTCTGCCCCACAAGATTGCATCAAAGAATATGGCTTTTTCTGGGGGCATAATACATTCAAACCGGCACACCTTTTTTAACTGATATTTATTATTTGGTGATACATGATTATTTTAATATGGATTTTATTAGTTTGAATATATTACATAGCTGATTTAAAATCTTTGTCTAGTATATACAACATCTAGGCTCCTTCATAGACACCTTTCATTAATGAAATTTTTCCTGTATATGGTCCATTCTTCCTTATTTTTTTACATATCACATAATATTTGGTGAAAATTGAACTTTTAAAATAATACAATGTAGTGACTCTGGAAATCAGATTTCTTCCCTCCCCAAGACTTATTGCTGTTCCTGCATTTTGTAGTTGTTCCTTGTTTGTTTAGTGACTTTTATATCTAACTCTGTAAAATCTGTATTCTTTGTTGTGTGTGGGCACTGCAATCTCTATTCATTTAGCCTGTTGGCTGGCTGATAATTGGAAAGAGATTTCTTTAAAGGCCTGGAACCAATAAATTTTTGCTGAGGAAAGTACTTTGTAGCTATGTTGAAGCATACCATCAACACTCAGCCAGGCAGTTAACAACTTTATCTCAGTCTTCACCTCCTGCTTGTGTAGCACCCCACAACCAGCGAGAGGTGAAAGCTTGGGGCTTTTGCATATCTTTCCTGAGCATGCACACAGGATGACAGATCTGCATGGGCTTCTGGTTTCCCAGGAAAATGTCAGTTCTTTTCAAACCCTTATGGACATCTCCTTCATCAGATTTTATTTTTCAGAATTTTGGTTAGTCTTATTGTTTGCTTATTGTTTTCTATCACCTCAAGCAGCTGTAATATTAAAAACTTGCCTGCAATTATTTTTGACCAACACCCCATGAGAGAGGTTGTTAGCTTTGGGCTTTGAAAGAGAACTCCAGCTTACTTCTGCTCTCTCTGGTAAAAGAAATGAGGCTGCTAGTTTTTGACACTACTGGGAGAGTGGGCTATGGCTGGGGCAAGTTAAAATGTCTCAAAGCCAGCTATTCTTAGAGATATTTACCCCTTAAAAAAATAATAAATGCTCCCTGGCTAGATACAAGCCTTTAGTTAATTTCTAGATTTCTAAAAAAGTTGATTCTTGTAATTGTTGCCAGTTTTTCATTACTTGAATCAATGTGAAAATTTTCAGAGTACTTGCCCCGTCATTTTGTTGACAGCATCCACTCGCTGTTTTTAAAGATAAGAACAGTGAAGTCTAGGGAGATGTCACTTGTCATAATTTAGCATAAGAACCAGAACATTTTCATTCTTTGCCTAAAATACTTTGAATTTATAGATTGGAAAAAAAAAAAACAAAACACTTCAAGTCATGGAAAAGGGTAAAAAAATAAACTGTGGAAATACATCATGGTATTTCATAGTATGGGAGACCATGAAAAGACTCTGTATGGAGGGAGAGAGAGAGAGTCTGAGCCCATAAGTAAAATGAAGTAGAATGACTTCATACTTTCATGGAAACTCTGGAAAATAGAAAACAATTAATTAACACTTTCACAATTTAAAAAAGGAAATAATACTTGGTAATATTTGGGTTAAAACTCAATACCTAAGAAAGCAGTCAAATATGAAAAGTGAATTATGGTATTTTTGGAAAACAAAGCATAAAAGTTAGCATTCAGGCACCCTATCTTGGTAAAGGTCCCATCAAAATGGAAACTTGTTCCATCAAAAATTAGGAAACCTGGGTTAAATGAAAAAAGAAACAAAATGTTCTATCCAGGAGGGAGGAGAAGGAGTTTACCAAGATGATACGAATGCACAAGACCTCTAGAGAACTACAAGTCAATGTTGGTGCTAAAGGTGATGCTTCTTCATGTATTTGAAAATGATATCATGTTTGATACAAAATAGCTTAAAAGAAAGTTAAGATTGTTGATGAAGAATTTGAGTTTGAATTAATTATATAGCAAGTATTAATCCAGGGAAATTAAAAATAAGCCATTCTAAAAGAAATTAAATCATAGTTAATTGTATGGTTCAAGGGTATACAGTGTTTAGATATTCATGTTGTTACCCAAATATATTTAGTCAAGGCTCTCCAGAGAAACAGAACAGATAGGATATGAAATATAAATTAAATATATAGTAAGATATGTATTATGGGAATTGACTCACACAGCCACAGGGCTTGGCAAGTCTGCAAGTGGGGAACTTGATGGTGACATTGAATGCAAATGGGGAACTTGAGAGTGACATTGAATTCCCCAGGAGAAGCTGACTGAGTGAGGTAGAAATAGAAATTCTTCATTCTGACTGCTGAAATAATCAGTTCTCCTTTTAAGGTCTTTAAATGATTGCATGAGATTTCTCTCTTGTGCCTGAAGGCAATCTCTATTGTTGATTCTAGATGTAATCAGCCATAGATTCAATCAACTTATTGATTATTTAAATCCATGAAATATCCACATAGTGACAATCAGATCAGTTCTTGCTTGACCAAAAGACTGGACACCATAACCTAGCCAAGATGACACATCAAGATGACACATGGAATCACACTTCACACCAGAGAAGCCCAAACTTTCTCAGGTTATGGCACCACCTATATATATATATTTTTTTTTTTTGTGTGTGGTATTCCTTGACCAAAAGAAATAAATAACTGTTCTATTTTTATGTGATTAGTTCCAAAGAACTTAGTAGTGGTAGTTTGCATGATATCTGTAAATGCCATTCAGTTTCCCTCAAAAATTTAAAATATCCCACTAGACTCTGTTGAGTTCACTGTGGCATCTTTGAGAGCCTTGACACACAGTTTGAGAATAACAAATGTAAACAAGGAATATTGATATAATCAAATTTACTATATATGAAAAGGGTATATGTATGGTAGATTACTAAAAGGAACATTGCTGATTCTTATTTATTAGAGTGGAAAGCCAGTATATATTCCTTAAAAATGAATTGAAAGCATTTTATTTATAGATTTCAAAATGAATCCTCAAAACTAAATTAAACAAGTTGAGAGTCAATATCTCTGGGAAGGAAGAAGTAGGAAAAGTGGGGAAGGAAGAATGTTGTATTTTTAACAAACTGTTGAATTTTTTGGCTCTTAAAGTTACGTGCAAGTGTAACTATGAAAAAAAATGAAACTAATTAAAAAAGGACTAGAAAAAATATATAAAATCTAAAAATAAGAGAGTTAATGTAACCCTTTTTTTTCTGAATTGAATATATTAAAGTTATAATTGCAAAGTAAGCATACTCAGGTTTCAAAACAAAATGTTAACATTCTTAAGCAAACTGTTAAGGCAAAGTAAAATTTTTGGAATATTTTGCATCTCAAAATTAAGTATAGTGTTATGGATAGTGTGCATCTGCCCTCAATTAGGGGCTTTGAATGAAAGCCCCATAATTTTATGTACAGTATTTGAGATCTTTAAGGTAAAATATTAATGAATCAATGATATTTATATCATCTTGACACAGAAAACTGAACTGAATTATCTCCTAAGACTTATTTTATTTTTATTCAATGAAAAATTGCAATTAAATAATGGAATAATTTTGAGTAAAGTATTTTGGACATGTGGGTCAGCTATGAAGCCTCATTTTCTTTTGATTTTTGTAAGGAAAAATATTTGAGATTTATAATGAGAAGAATATGTCAAAATAGAATTTTGTAGAGATTAGGTACATGAAAATTGAATGTGTTTATTTAGTCCATGAATTTTTTTTTCCAAAAATGATTCTGTCTGCTCATTAAATCTTAAATTGTATTCACATTTTATAAATTAGTAATATTTTTCTTATATAATATGTTCTTTCTTTTGGTTATACTGTTGACTGTATCCATTAATTCATTCTCAGAGAAGTGTTTTTGGAATCTAGAACCACTATGAATTTTCTTTTTCATGCCAAAATTTTTGTGAAACCATGATGTTGGGTTAGTCAATATTAATAGTAAATTTAGTCATTCAAGTTCAAATTCTTCCTTTGACCATTCTTGATTCCACCCCCTTCCTTTTATAAGGGTTCATCCCTAATTAACATCTTTCTGCCAAAATCCTGGCTCAGTATCTAAATATATATATTACTGAACATGGTGTTAAATGACACAAAGAAAAGAAAAACAGGATATAAGAAACTGTATTATTCAGGGTTCCCACGGAAACAGAAATGACATGAGATAGACACACACACACACACATAATTTTTAATATAGAAATTGGATCACTTGGCTGTGGGGTTTGGCAAATCCAAATTCCATAGGGCAGGCCACAAGCTGGGAACTCCAATGAAGGTTTTGATGAATTCTCCAGGAGAAGCTGCCTGGCTGAGGTAGAGATAGAAATTCTTCTTTCTGACTACTGAAATCATCAGTTCTGCCTTTAAGAACTTCAGCTGATTGGATGAGATTCCTCTCATTGTTGAAAGCAATTTCCTTTGATAATTGTAGATGTAATCAGCCATAAATTCAATCAACTGACTGATGATTCATGTTTCAGTTTGCTAAAGTTGCTGGAATTCAATATATCAGAAATGGGTTGGCTTTTTCAATGAGAATTTATTAGTTACAAATTTACAGTTTTATGGTCATGAAAATGTCCAAATTAAGGCATCAAGAGGTAGATACATTCCCTGAGGAAAGGCTGATGGCACCCAGGGTTCCTCTGTCACATGGGAAGGCACATGGAAACATCTACTGGTCCATCTTCTCCTGGCTTCTGGTTTCAGCGGCTGTCTCCCTCCAAAATGCCTATAGTCATTTCTCTTTAAGCATCTCTGAGCTCTCTCAAATATGTCTCTGCCCTTTATCCTCTCACAGAGGGCTCTAGCAAGGGGATTAAGGCTCACCTTGATTAGGCAGGGTCACATCTCCATGGAAACAACCTAATCAAAAGGTTCTACCCACAATAGGTCTCCCTCACAAGATTGGATTGAAACAACATAGGCTTTTCTGGGATACATTTAACAGATTCAAGCCATTACAATGTATAGCCATGAAGTATCCAAACAGTAACAGTCAGGCTAGTGCATACTTGATGAAACAACCAGAAACCATAACCTAACCAAGTTTACACATGAATATAACCATCTCAATCCACCCCTTGTCAACTTGTCACCCATATTCATCTCCTTAATCTATACTTAATCTCTAAATAAAAACAGTAACAGTCACATTTTCACCTAAAATGATCCAACTTTCATGCATATGACTGGGAATATACTAAACCTTCCCCCAGAAGAGGGTGCAAGTCCTCAAATAATATTCACTCTTAAACTCGATATCCTGTAACTTAAATACTATTGGTGTAAAGTTAATACTGCTTATTTATGTGACATAAGAAAGACAACAGAAATTTGTTTTATGTTTATATACAAACATATTAATAACAAAAAGAAGAAACACCAATAACCATTATAATCCTGATTTTTGTAGCTAGTCACATAGTCATAGCTTGTATTTATAACCATCACCTTCCATTACCATGCCATATTCCCTTTACCATTAGAAGGCACTTCAGGTGGTGGTGGTTCTTCACCTGATGGGGTGACCCAGACCTTCATTACTGATGTTTCTGGGCCATTAATATTTCTGCATAGACTGGCTTGTTTCAATTTTCATTGACTTTAATCACAGGAGATGGTAGTGCTAAGAGACACCCTAAGGTATCTCCTGTACTTCAGAAAAACTCTTCTTCACCATCATGGTGTATTAGCATCCTATTTTTCCCTTAATAATCAGGATTATTACCCCAGCCTGTATAGTAATTTCCTTCTTGCCTGTAGATTCAGAGCAGGAACAGCTCAAGGTGGTAGTTTTAACTTCCAGTTTAATGGAATCATTGTCATGTATCCTTGTGTAAGCAATTCTTCTTTTGGAACTCAAATCTGTAGATCAACAGAGCTTAAAGGTGTGGGACAGGAAGCACAAATTGTTCTAATGGGTCACTTGGGTTAATAGGGAATGGTGATGCACCTATGTCTACCCCTTGATCCCAGGATCTGTGAATCCAGTCTTCACTTAGGTAGAAACAGTATCAAAGAGTGGATGCTAATTATAGCATAAACAACTTCCTGGAGAAAATATCCCCAGCCATGCAATGTATTGCCACACAATAGGTGCCATAAGTGAGTCTTCAAAAGGCTATTCCAACATTCCATCAATCCAGGTGCTTCATGATAATGGGGAGCATGGCAAGACCATTGAACTCCATGTGCACATACCCATTTCCACACTGCATTTGCTGTAAAGTGGGGTCTTTGATCAGAAGCATGGCTGTGTTGAATATCATGATGGTGGAAAAGGCATACTGTAAGAACATAGATGGTAGTTTTTGCAGAAGTATTGCAAACAGGGAAGGCAAACCTGTATCCAGATTATGTGTCTAATCCAATTAAATATAATGCTGCCCCTTCTGTGATGGAAGCAGTCCAGTTTAATCAACCTGACATTACATAGCAGGCTGATCATCTCAGGGAATGGTGTCATGTTGGGCTGAGTTTTGGTCTCTGCTTCTAGTAGATTGGGCACACAGCAGTATCTGTAGTCAGGTCTGCCTTAATGAGTGGAAGTCCATGTTTCTGAGCCCAGGAATAACCTCCATCCCTATTACCAAGGCCATTTTTTTCATAAGCCCAATAGGCAATGACAGGAGTGGCTGGGGAAAGAGCCTGACTGGTATCCACAGAACAGGACATACTATACAATTGATTATTAAAATATTCCTCTGGTAAAGTCCCATCTGGTGAGCATTTGCATGGTACACAAATATTTTCATGATTTTTGCTCTCTCAGAAAGGCCTAACCACATCCCTCTCCCCTATAACTTTTGTCAACAATTTTCCAATCATGTTCCTTCCAGGTCTATGACTGTCCAGCCAAATCATTGGCCACTGCTCATGGATGAGTATGAACCTTCAACCATTTTCCTTTCAAGAAAAATGAACAACCAGGTGAACTGCTCAAAGTTTTGCCCAAATGGAGCATTTTCCTTTAACACTGTGCCAGTTTGTATATATTATGTTCCCCAGAAAAAGCCATATTCTTTAATGCAATATTGTGAGGGCAGAGGTATTAGTGTTGATTTGGTTGGAACATTTGATTGAGTGTTTCCATGGAGATGTGACTAGTAACAGCCTTCATTAGGGTGTAACCTGTTGACGAGATCGTTTCCAGGTAGGTGTGGCCCTGCCCATTCAGCTTGGGTCTTGATTTAATCACTGGAATCCTATAAAAGAGTTCAGAAACAGAAGGACCTTAGAGCAGCTTAGAGAGACATTTTGGAGACGGCCGTCGAAAGCAGACTTTTGCTGATGCTTGGGAGATAATGGCCCAGAATTTGCTCTGGAGAAGCTAAGAGAGGACAAAACATCTCAAAAGCAACATCTCTTAAGAATGCAGAGTAGCTCAGAGGGGAGATGGAAAACAACCTGGGTTCTGCAGATGCCAGCCACATGCCTTCCCAGCTAACAGGGTTTTCCTGGGTGCCATTGGTCTTCCTTCAATGAAAGTATACTAGTGTTGATTCCCTAATTTGGGCATTTTCATGGCCTTAAGATGGTAACTTTGCATTCAAATAAACCCCCTTTATAAAAGCCAATCCATTTCTGGTATTTTGCATAATGATGGCATTAGCAAACTGGAACAGATTTTGGTACCAGGAGTGCTGCTGAGTTTGCAAATACCATACATGTTGGAATGACTTTTTAAATGGATAAGGGGAAGATTCTGGAAGAATTGTGAGGAGCTTGATAGAAAAGGCCTAAATTGCTTTGAAGAGACTGTGGAAATATGGACTCTAAAGATATTCCTGATGAGCCCTTGAGCAGAAATGATGAATGTGTTGTTGTAAACTTGAAGAAAGGTGATCCTTGTTTTAAAGTGGCATAGAATTTGGCAGAATTGTGTCCTGGTGTCAGATGGAAGGCAGAATTTGAAAGTGACAAGATGGGATACTTAGCTGAGGAGTATCCCAGCTAAGTATCCAAGACTATGTGTGGAGGATGTTGCCTGGCTTCTCCTTGAAGCTTATAGTAAAATGTGAGAGGACAGAGATAAACTAAGAATTGAATTATTTGGTATAAAGAAACCAGAAATTGATGGTTTGCAAAATTCTGGGCTTCCAGAAGTGAGATCCCAGAAGGTACAGCCGCATGTGAGGATTTAAACCAACATGGAACCTGACAGCCATTTCAGTTCAAGCCAGGATTGGAGACAGAGTTATCCAGGTTTGTTGAAAGTCATATCATCTGATGGTTTTGACCCCTGTAAATTGCATGCCAAGCCTACAGAATTTTTGCAAGATCTGTATAAATGGAACCATGGCTGGTCTGGACTGGAGGGGATGAAGAAGGGACAAACTGAAGGAAATATTTCTTCATAGATACATGGAAGTTGAGGCCTGGAGTCAAGATGTCTTGGGCAGGGAGATCAGAAGGGCCTATGCACATGGCAAGGATGAGTTTGCCCTGAAGGCAGAGGGCAGGTCTTCTGCCTTGATGCTCAGTAAGAATGCTGCCACCCCAGGCCGCAGAAAGGGTGGAGCACATTCCCCAGGGATTGGAGAGAGCCTGCCAACCACCCCACTGTTCAGAGAGGGGACAGCCTTTGCCCTAGAGAGACAGATTCTGGGTGGCACCTCAATGTTTGAGGAGGGTGGGCCCAAAAAGGTAGTCTACTCAATGTGTGGGTTTGTTGGAGCACTCACCCAGCATTTGGAGAGAATGGAGCTGCTGTGTAAGCATCTGGAAAGTGTGGGACTGCTACTCTCTCAAGTTCCAAGGATAAAACATCCTTGGATAAATGATTCTTAGACTTTGAAATCTAATGGAGTTTGCCCTGTGGGTTCTAGGAATTGTTTTGGTCCTGTGAACCCTGTTTCCCTTTCAATTTCTCCCTATGGCAATGGGAATGTTTATCCTATGACTGTCCTTCCTTTGTATATTGGAAGCAGATAACTTGTTCTAAGTTTCACAGGTCCACAGCCAGAGGGAAATTTTGCTTTAGGACAAGACCACACATGTGACTGATTTTGATGGGATCTTGTACTTGCCTATTGTTATTGAAATGATTTAATGTTTTGTGATATTGTGATGGAATAAATGTATTTCATATTTGGAAAGAATATGACTGTTTGGGGCCAAGGGGGTGGAATGTGCTGGTCTGTATATATTATGTCTCCCAGGAAAATACATATTCTTTAATGCAATTTTGTGAGGGAAGACACATTAGTGTTGATAGGTTGGAACCTTTTGACTGAGTGTTTCTATGGAGCTGTCACTAGTACCACCTTTGATTATAGAGTGTGAACTGTTGATGGGATTGTTTCCATGTAAATGTGGCCCCACTCATTCAGCTTGAGTCTTTATTTAATCACTAAAGTCATATAAAAGAGCTTACAAGCAGAAGAATCTCAGAGCAGCTTAGAGAGACATGTTGGAGATGGCCGTTGAAAGCAGACTTTTTCTGATGCTTGGGAGATGATAGCCCAGAGTTTGCTCTGGAGAAGCTAAGAGAGGACAAGCATTTCAAAAGCATTTTGAAGACATAGGAGCTGAGAGGGGAGCTGGAATACAACCCAGGATCAGCAGATGACAGTCAAATGCCTTCCCAGCTAAGGGGTTTCCTGGATACCGTTAGCCTTCCTTTGATGAAGGTATACTCATGCTGATAACTTAATTTGGACATTTTCATGGCCTTCATACAGTAATTTTGTAACCAAATAAACCCCTATTTATAAAGGCAAATCCATTTCTGGTATTTTGCATAAAGGCAGCATTAGCAAACCAGAACACTGTCCTTCAGGGATATCCTAGAAAAGAGCTGTAATGCTGCAGCTGTCTACTTTGAGTTATGCCTGTAGACTGCACAGAAATATCTGTAAATCAGGCCAGAGTTTTCTTTTCTTCAGTAAAATGATTGTAGAAAACTCCCCAACTGACCATAGCAGTGGATTGGGAAAGAGCACATTCTGTCACATGAGTGGGGGTCATGGGCATTTGGACCATTTCCTCATGTAAATCTTTGTGCTTCAGGGCCTTTTTGAACCCTATCTCATTAATACCACTTTCATTGGATGATAGAGTGCTGTTGTGTATGCCCAACTTCATGGCTTGGTTCATGCCCAGTACATAATGGGCAAATCAGGTCTCATAGTAACTTGGTTATCCCTGGTTAAATGTTCATTCTCTACTGAGGCCCAGAAATAGGCCAAAAGCTATTTCTCAAAAGGAAAGAACTTAGTAGAGGATGGCAGGATGGATTTGGCTCCAAAATTTTAAGGTTTAGCACTGCAATTCTCTAATACGGGCTTACCAAGGCATAAGACAGAATCTCTATTTGCACTGAAACTTCTAGCACCATTGGATTTGCCAGATCACATGGTCCAAGTGGCAAAGCAGCTTGCATAGCAGCCTATTGCAGAGCCTCCTCTTTTCCCAGTTTCCACTCAACATTAGCTAGCTTTTTGGGTCATACAGCAAATGGGACACATTAGCACACTGAAATATATTGTTTCCAAAATCCAAAGATAATCAACTAGGTGCTGTAGGAGGGGTCAGATGCAATAACTTTTCCCTCATTGTAGAAGTGGTATCTTGACATGCCCCATGCCACTGGACACATAGAAATTTCATTGAGGTGGAAAGACCCTGAATTTTTGTTAGATTTATCTTACACCATCTAATACACAAATGCCTTGCCAATAAGTCTAAATTAATTGCTACGTCTTGCTCACTAGGTATAATCAAGTTCCCTGCAGACTAGATGATAACAGTGCTGGAGAGTTTATATATCTCTGAGGTAAGACAATGCCCATGTATTGCTGGCCTTGCCAGCTGAAAACAAACTGCTTCAGGTAGCTTTTATTTACATGAATCAAGAAAAAAGCATTTGCCAGATCAAATGCCTACCAGGTAGCAGGAGATGTATTAATTTGCTCAAGCAATTATACCACATCTGGAACAGCAGCTGCAATTGGGCTCACCACCTGGTTCAGATTATAGTAATATGCTGTCATCCTCCAAGATCCATATTTTTTTTTCTGCACAGGCCAAGTAAGAGAGTTGAATAGGGATTTGGTGGGAATCACCACTCCTGCCTCTTTGAAGGCCTTGATGATGGTACATATCTTGGCAATCCCTCCAGTAATACATTATTGCATTTGGTTTACAATTTTGTTATCTATGGGCAGTTCTAGTGGCTTCCACTCACCTTTTTTACCACAATAACCCTCACTCTACAAGTCAGTGAACCAGTGTAGAGATTCTGCCAGTTGTTGAGCATGTGTATTCCTAAGATGCGTCGTAGAACTGGAGAAATAAGCACAAGTGGGTCTGGGAACCATTGACCCCAAGTAAGAAGGACTTGAACTTAAAAACAATTTTCACCTGAACTTCATAAGCCCCTACTCTGTCTGGTGGACCACAGTGGAATTTTGGATCTCCTGGAATTATGTCAGTTCTATACCAGTGTCTAATAATCCTCTAAATATCTGATCATTCCTTTTTCTCCAATGCATAGTTAGTAAATTACTGTAGTTTCCTTTAGGGAAGGCTGGAAGGAAGATTAACAGTATGAAATCTTAGCAATGTACCAAGGTTCTTCCCAAGCGAACTTGGACTTCAATGATTTCTGAATATGTAAATTTTCTCTTCTGGGAACTGTTTGAGAGGCTGTAACTTTCTGTTTTTGTTATTCAAGTTAGATTCATTCACTTGATCTATAACTCTAATGCTTGTGCCGATCAAGTGAGAACTTAGTTGACTGCCCAAATATTTTACTTCTAGGTACCCCATGATCTACCAGTCAGCGCCATAGGTTTCTGCAGGTGAGACAATTCTAATTAGTGCTTTGAGATTGCAGTCCAATAAGGTAGCCATGCCCACCCTTTCTTTGTTGATAAAGTGCCACAACTTGGCTCCTGTCAATTTGGGATCTGATCATCTGTGGAAGCCCAGGGGCCAGGCCTCTCCCTGACTCTCCCTGTGAAATCCAAAAAGCACACAGCAGCCTGTGTGACCTAGGTCAGCTAATGTTTAAGCTAACCTCCCTAAGGAGTAAGAAATGTGCAGATTTTCAGTGTAAGATAAGCACCAGGCTCTCCTTTGTGCAGGATGTTAGCCCATGCCTTGAACTTCTCTGGAGTCCTTGAGGTACTATCTGACACTCTGAAGATAGTTAATATTTTCCCTATGTCACAAGACCCCCTTTCACGTATCTATCTCTTCATGGTCTTTGGAATGTCTTTGTCTTGAGCCTTTATAACTGGCCTTGCTAATCTCTGTCTAGTAGTAGAGTACTTTTACACTAAGCTCTGAACTGGCCACTGTCAGAGCAGCTTGACTGACTTGATGCTTCACTCCTATAAGTAAGTTCCCATAATAAAGTTTATGTCATGCTCCGTTACTGGTGTTTTCTTTGGCTTACCTGCCAAAACAGCCCCTTATTGCATTTAAGGATACAAGTTTAGTGATAGCATATCCCACAGTAATATCTGACCTCCCAAGTAGAGCAGCCATAGAGCTTTTCAGGGACAATGAAGTTAGTACCACAAATATATTCCTCACAGTCCTGGTACAAGGTATGTCTTCTCAACATTCCTGAGGTGGGTGAGCAGGTCTTAAATGATAAATCCACTTCAAAATTTCAATCTTTCTAAGCCTTTGCATCCCTTTATCTGCTCTATGTCAGGGCTTTTCTGACATTTCAACTTCAGGCAATGTAGACCATCTTTTGGTCCATGCTTCATACAACCATCCAAACAAATTTATAGAGCCCTTTCTAAGCCCTCAATCTCCAATATTGAATCCAGAATTGATGCTTAGTTGACTCATATGAATAATTTCAGCCTGATCCAACTTTATGTTCCTTCCACAATATTTCACATCCTTAATATCCATTCCCATACATAGTCCTCTGATTTCTATCTAAATATTATACAGTTCTTATGCCGTGTAGAGCACTCCCTCTTGAATAACATTTGGTCACCTTTTAGACCTGCTGGGACTTCTGCCTAGTTGTAAGTTTAAAAAAATTATGGGTGATCAGGGTGGGTCAAGAAAGGAATTAGCTGTGTCTTGCTAACCAAATACCTCAGAGTATTTCACTGCATTTTCATCTGGTGAAACAGAATTAATCTCTTTAAACAGAGGTGTGAGGGCTCTTTCCTCAGGGAAGACAGTTTCAAGTATATCAAGCAAAGCAGGATTAATCTCTTCATATGGAGGCTAGCTGGCTGATTCCTCAGCACAGACTGGAGGTTAGGTGGTTGCCATTTGAGTTACAGAGTAGACTCCAATCAGATCCAGAAAAATCCTACAAATTTTTAAGAAGTGTATAGCAAGTATGTTGACAGTCTTCACCAAAAGGCACTGAGACTGCTCAAATCCAAAAAGTCTCTGGTTCTTCATTGCTACAGAAACCAAGTTGGCTAAGCAAATTGCTCCTTGGCAATGTTTAGTAATGCCTTAATCTGAAATAGTTAAACAGAGGTATGGATTACAAGGGGAATCTCAGAGGGTGGAGCTGTGAAACATGAAGAAAATATGGGAAGTCACTCCCTAGAAACAGACTAGTGCTTTGTCAATAAGCATCTTTGTCTCTAGAATAGACAAATACAACATATTTTCTGAGTTGGATTTCAAAATTGCTATGGGAATGCATATGGTTCCCTTTCTTTTCCAATTCCAATGGGAGTATTTCCTGTAATTATTCCATCTCTGTATCATTGTAAATTGACATTATATATAGAGCAGATAATTCATAGTTTCAATGTGGTGCCTTACCTCATATCTGGTATGATAATGTATCATGAGATTCAGGAATTTAAGCCTGATTATCTGATTCAATGACAATTATGGCATTCTTGTAAGAGAGTGTATATTTTAGCCATGAGAGATAAGTGTATCCTTAGGTATAGAAGACAGATTACACTAGATTATTGCAAAGATCCCCAGTTTATTAATTTCTCCTGTTTTCTGTTATGTGGGTTGCACCCTTACATGTTGAATATGGAGTTGTCTATTTGGCTTCATTTGGACAATGAAACAATGACAAAAAATGCCATGAGAAAAGATGTGAGAACAGACTTGAGAATTGCTTGTGTGTTAGGGCTTCTCATTTATCCTGGTGTTCTTAAAACCTGTCCCATCACCAACATATGAAGATAACTGGGGTGATCTACCAAATAAGGAGAGACCCTGGGTCCAGCAATCCTTGTCATTTCAGCCAAGAGCCAGAAGTTGAGCCCTTTAGCTGACCAGCAGGTTACTACATATATGGATAAGCCCAGCTGAGACTAGTACGGGAACTACCCAATTGAGCCAACCCAAATTGTCAAACCCACAGAATTGTGAATGAAATGAATTATTGATGTTTCAAGGTAATAAATTTTGGTATGATATAGCATGGTTAGAGAAGAGGAGGTGATCAAGTTTGGAGAATAGAACAGAGAAAGCACTTTTGTTTTTTTATTAAATAAATAAAATGCACTTTTAATGGGAAAAGTAAAGTTTTCAATTGGAAAAATAAGTTTTCTACTAAAAAAATTAGGAAAATTAAAAATTTACCTTCATCATATATCATGAAATTAGAAGACTGAATTTGAATGAACATTGTACAAAATCTTTAAACATACTATTCTAATATATCATTAACTTAAAAGCATTTCTTTGAACAATATCAACATAAAAATGATGAAGCACGTTTTCTTCAGGAGGAATATAACATATTGTAAAAAGGTTTCCATAGATTAATATGCATTAGGAAAGAGCCCAGAAGGTATGTATTCTATTCCCAGATCTGCTTTAATCTCTCTGTATTTGTTTATTCACCCATAAAATGAGGTAGTTGGAGTTGCTATTCAATGTCCCTTCTAGCATCTAATGTTTTGTGATTTTTAAATACCTTTAAGGAGCTTGCATTCAGTAACATGATGCAACCTTTCATCAAAATCCAAAAGATTTATATGGTGTTTTATACCAACATTAACTAGGAAAGCATACTTGTTTTTAATGTCCATATTTTTTTTTGTTCTCTCCAGATATAAAACAAGGGTTTATAGATGATAATTTATTGCTCTTCAATATCTAGTCCTTTCTAATATACTAGATAACATTTATTCTTTAGGATATTAAAGTAATCTTATATTCTTTGAAATATATTCCTGTCTTTCTTTTTAATGGAATAAATTGTTTGTCTCAAACATATTAGAAGGTTTAAATGAAACATAGCAAGTAAATGCATTGCATTACCATGCAGAAAAGTACATTCAAAGAATCACCAAGTATTCATTCAAGATTGGAACATCACTTTGTGCAACAAATTAAGAGAAAAATAGGATGGAGGAAAGATAATCTTTCCTACTTGTCTTAGTTTTTAACTACCTACATTAATGGTGATAAAGCTGTTCAACCTTCTGAATATAGAACCCACCCACCCCATCCACACACACAAGAAAGCTGAGTTGAGCAAAAAGAATAATTAACAAAGTCTAAGTGTAACTAATGTGCTGATGTCTCAGCTCCACCTCTGAAAATTAATCAATAGATGAATCCACAGTGTAACTTGTTACTTGATGTTTTTTTAAGACCAAAGCCTAAGTTCTCATGAAAGTCCAGTTGCCCTCTGTTCTACTTTATATCTCATAAATTTGTTTGCATAACAGATACTTCCTCAGACTATCCACAGAGATATAAAATTCTAGTGTCTATGTTTAGTTAATCTGTATAAATATTTAGTGTTCATGGTCCAGTTAAAAAGATAAATTTCAGTTTGGAATAAATCCTAAACATCTCAGTCTTTTCTAGAAATAAACATATAAAAAGTTTCCCTGAATGTTAAGTTTAAACAATGTACAAGTTTTTCTATACATATCCACATATAATATATATCATACCTATGCTCTCCCTTAATTTACTTCCATTTCATAGGAAAGATCTGAGGGAAGTTTTAAAGAAATCACCCAAGTTTAACCAACTTTGAATGCCAAGTTTAGCATCTGATCTTTGGCTTTCTGACTCAGTTTGTATTGCCCCTTTCCTTTATATGGAACTTGCCTCCCACATAAAAGAAGCAGACTTGTTGATCTAGAAAGATGTATATTCAAATAGTGCATGAATTTATAAAATTTCCTGATTTTCTTGTTTTCAATGAATCTGTCTAGGAACTTATTGTTTATTTCACACTCTAATGCATGTGTTTCATTTGTCAGACAAGTTTTAATTTATCAACAAATTTTAACAGTGTATTTCCTCATTCTCTGTGATGCATCCTCCATGTTGCTGTGTTGCCCTAACACAAAGGTGTGATTAATTAATAGTGCTAATTACAAACAAGTTAGTGATAGATATTTCATAGTGATGATCTTATGAAGCATCCCAAATTTTATCACAGAGTTCTATTTATTTAGCCCATATGTGAAGATTGTCATTTCTTACTGATTCCCAGCTAAAATTCCTTATAAGCAATCATGGGACAAATGGATTTCGGATTCCCCAATGACTTTTATGGAAATCTGTGAGCACTGATTTTAAAGATTAAATAAGATGTCTCCATAAAAGTGGTTCATTCACTGGGGTGCTATCCAAATTATAACAGCTGTCATTCATTTAGTGCTTACTGTGCACCTAGTACTAAAAACTACTGTGACAAGACATTACTGCCTTCTAAATATCCATTTTCTACTTCCTCCTTTCCTAATGTGGTTTTGGAAGATAAATGGACCCATTTTAAACTATTCACTTGCACTTGCTCTGTCACAGCTATTGGTGTGGTGGATATAAAGCACAGTTATGGCCAAGGAATTACAAATAGTTTCTGAGAAAGCCTCTGTCTTGCTGATACAGGCACACAACAACTTCCTCTTTGTCTTTTTCTCCTTTCCTTCTGAAACATGTAGATGCTATAGAAATCTTGAAATCATGAGGCAAGATCATGAGTATGAAAGTCAACACAGTAAGAATGGCAAAATGAAAAATGGAATGTAAACCTAATTTTATAAACCAGTGTCCCTAGAGTTTCCTGTTATTTGTAGCTAACTAATAGGGCTGGGAATACTTTATCACATTTATCCTCACAAGGATACCATGAATTGGTTATTTTATCATCACTTTATCATCATTTTATTTTTTTATTAAAAATAAGCAAAAGAAAAGATAATTAATGGTCCAAGTTTCCAGTTAGAAAATGTTGGCAATGGAAATAACATGCATACATTGGTTCCAAACACCATTCAATTGACTCCCACATCCCCATTCATGTCCCAAGAGGAAAAATGCATTTGTGACCTTTAATAGTAAGGAAATGTGACAGTAGGAAGGTTAGGAGAATCATATAATTGTGTATGTTTATAATTCTATATCTGGAAAAAATCAAACTCTAAGTGTGGCTAAATAATAGGACAAACAAAACAAAATGAACAAACACACAGTCAGAGATTGAGCGTAAGAAGGCTTAAATGTAGATGTGTCATTTATTCCTTACTTGTAACAGACTTACAAGTTAGAAAGTAAGTGGAGTAGTTAGCACCAGAGGCTCTGCGATAGATTATCTGTGTGTTGACTCCATTTTTGTTGTATAACCTCCTCAGATTAAACTCTATAAATTACATGCTTTTTAGCTACTTTTGGTCTCAGGTTTTTCATCTGTAAAATGGGGATAATAAGAATAAAGTCCAACTCAGTAGTGGTTGGTTAAATTACAATGAGTTCCACTGCCCTCCCCACTACTTGGGACATGATTCCCAGGAGTGAGACTGGGCCCAGCATCATGGGATTGAGAAAGACTTCTTGACCAAAAGGGGCAAGAGAAATGAAACAAAATAGAGTTTCAGGGGCTGGGAGAGTACAAATGGAGTCATAGGTCATTCTGAAGGTTATCCTTATGCATTATATAGATATCCTTTTTTTTTATTTTTAGTGTATTACAATAGGTAGAAGGAAATGTCTGAAACTGTTGAACTGCAATCCAGTATTCTTGATTCTTGAAGATGATCATATAGCTATATAGCTTATATGGTGTGACTGTGTGATTGTGAAAATCATGTGGCCATGCTCCCTTTATCTAGTGTATGAACAGATGACTAGAAAAAAAAGGGGATAAAAAGTAAATGAATAATGGGGGGCAGAAGGAGTATGAGATGTTTTGGGTGTTCTTTTTTACTTTTATTTTTATTTTTCTTCCTTGGAGTAATGAAAATGTTCAAAAAGTTGATTGTGGTGATGAATGCACAACTAGATGATGATACTGTGAAAAACTGTGCACTTTGGGTGATTTTATGTGAATATATCTCAATAAACTTGCATAAAATTATAATGAGTGCATACATTTAAAAAGGACTAATTAATCCCTGTAAAATCATTACAATAAGAAAATATATTCATTTAGTTACACCTTCTACAATATAGTCTGTAAACCTCTTGAATTTGGAATATTAATGGATGCTAAAAAGAAAATTACAAGGGTTCTGAGGCCAAGTAATCATGGCAAATATAGGGTGAAACAAAGTTAAATATGTGTAATTTATCGTTTTGCCTCAAATTATTTGATTACACATTTTTTCCTGTAATAAACTGGAAATTCTTTGAAAAGTAAAGGTTTGTTGAATAGGAGAATATGCTAGAAAGTATACTGAATGTTTCCAATGCTTCAATAAACATTTAAGAATGTATCTTTCCTGCCATATGGGAACTGAAACTTGTGGTAATACCACAGAAAATGTTTGCTATGCCTTCATGTAAATTGCTTTTCTTTTATAAATATTAATTGTCAAAAGCATATATTCATTGGATAGGTATCAATTTCAAAATGAGAGTCCAAGTTACCAAAAAGAACAGTTCAAGTAAGTAGCTTGAATAAAAGAAGTTTTAATAACAGCTTAGTCAAGGGCAAGCTTACTGTTTTCATAGTTTCATCAAGTTCTGCATTGTCTCACATAAGGAGCCAATTAAATCTGAAGATACAGTAACCCATTTGACAAACAGAAAATGAAGTTTATGAAAATGTATTCACAAGAGATATGTATATTTTTAATTACAGCAAAATATGAACTAAATCTAAAAATTAATCTGAGCCCTCATGTATAATTTTATGTATTAAAATCCATATTAGAATGACAGCAATCTACTCTAAAAAGTTTAGAAAATAGCTGGCTAGATAGCTTGATAAATAGCTAGCTAGTTAGATAGAATGATATAGCAAATGTGACAAAAGTTTAAAGTTGGTAAATCTTGGTATTTTGGTAGGGGGTATATATTAGAGTTATATGTATTGTTTCTGTAATACATTTGCAATTTTCCTATAAGTTTGAAATTAGTTCAAAATATTTTTTAAGTAAGAAAAGTATAGAATTTATAAGAATTTAAGTTTAATATTTATGGGGCATGATTTTTTCTTTTCTTCCAGGTCACATAATGTTAAATATAAAAAATAAATAAATAAATATTTCCCTCCAAATGAAACTCTGCAAGATATTATTTGGCTTGGCATTTTATATAGTTTTGATCTTTTTAATGGATCATTAGATAAATTTGCACAGAATTAACTTCATAAAATTATGCATTTTCTTCTGTTTTTAGCATCACAAGCTTTCAAATGAGTGCAGATTCAAGTTACACCGATTTACTGTATCTGCTAAATCAGTAGCTATAATTATCATGATCAATAAAAGATGACTATAACAATTTTATATAACTTGAATAGAATGTATGGATTGTCATTCAAAATGGGTTTCCAGAATCTTAGGGATCCATGAATGCAGCAACTCTTCAAGCTATTTTAAAGCAATTCAGTAAAACTGTTTGCAAAACAGGGCTTCTGATAAGTTTCTGATAACTTATGCTGGTATACTGAGTTTTAATTTTCCAGGTAAAAACAAAGAAAAAGCAAAATTGCAATCTCAATGTATATGTATACAACATAATATTCATTAACACCTATATCCCAATTCATTGAAAAATAAAAAGAAATAAGTCAATATATTCTTAAATTCAAAAGTAAAATTTGTGTTTATTTAGTATCTTAAGCAGAGTGAATTTGGGGCTCAGTGTTCATCATTAATATGAAATTTGAAGAACCCAGAAAATAATTTCATTTCAAAATATTGCTAACTTTTTGGGAAAAGGGTAATTTTATTTTCCCTCAAGTGAAAGGTTATATATATATATATATATATATATATATATATATATATATCCATATATATATAAGCATCTTCAGAAAGCTTAAACTGCAATGGTTAGCAAAATTTACCTGAGTAGCATTTGCTCTGAGTCAGGGTTTTCAGAGATAAAGTAATTATCTTTCAGCACTATGACAATGGATATGGTTTTCCTTAGGGTAAAGAGCAAAGAAAGGATTTGTCTCAATTAGCCTTAGGACTAATCTTGAAGATCTCCTTGTTACCTCACAGAACATCATTGTGTGAAATGTGAACATAAAGTGAAAGTCAGCTTTTATGGGTATGTCTTCTTTCCGCAACAAAAGTAGCTGTGAAAAAGTGGTCCTTTAAATCAATGCTATTCCATTTGATTGAGATCTAAGATTATCATGTTAAGGTCCATTGAAAAAAAGACCATGGGAAATATACCTGTATTGAGAATTAATAGGTTTATTGAGTTTGTTGCCGCAATGGAGAATACTGAGTATCTCTGAGCCATCTCCAAAAGGTTTGGGAAATGGCAATTTTCTTGTGTAAGGTCAGATTATTGTGGGGAATTCATGGACACCCTCAGTGGCCATCTCTCAGCCCTTGTTTTTCTCTTCCTTTTCACCATGGTTGTTTGTGTTACGTGTTTTGTATGTGTTTTAGCTTCCTTGGATGCTCAAGCAAATATGACAAAATGGGTCAGGTTAAACAATGGGAATGGATTTGTTTATGGTTTTGGCATTAAAAGAAAGTCCAAATTAAGGCATCATCAATGTGATGTTTTCTTCCTGAAGACTGGCATTCTTGGACTGGCTGCTGGTGATCCTTAGTCCTGAGCTTGGCCATGGCAAGGCACATTGTGGCATACATCTCTTGATCTTTCCCTTCACTTCTGGGTTGTGTTGACTTTCAGCTTCTTGCTTCAATGGCTTTCTCTCTGTGTCTGAATTTCATTCCAATTATACAGGACTCCAGTAATAGGATAAAGACCCAGCCTGATTGAAGTTGGTCACATCTTAACTGAAGTAACTTCATCAACAGGTCCTGTTAGCAATGGGTTCATACCCACAGGAATGGATTAAGTTCAAGGAAAATTTTTTTTCTGGGGTACATTGCTCCAAACCATCACAGTGCTTCCACTCCTGTTTGTGTGCAGGTGTTTGGAAGTTTTCCATTTGTGCTTGTTTGCATGCAAGAGTTCTGTATGTTTCTATTTAACTAGAGACTATAGGTGGGTTAAATGTTAACCAGGTCCAGCTGCTTGCCAGAGAAAGGCTCCTCATTGGCAGGAGGCCCTCCCCCTGGAGTGTATAAAAGACTACCACTCAGGCAGTGCAGGTGCCCCTCAACTCACATGTGAAACAGGGCATGGGAAGCTGCCATCCACCAGCCCTGTCCCTAGCAGCTGGCTTCACCAGGGGACAAGCCACGATGGATCTCTTACTTGTTCTGTGTAAGTAATAAAGTGGTCATTTTCTCAGCATCTCAGTTGTGCCTGATTTTGTGTTCCCCTGACATACCATATAGCAACTCACCCCACAGTCATCTGTGCTTTTATTTTGAACACATGGGTTTGAAAGAGCTGGTTTTAAGAATTCAAATTTAGACAGTTTATGACACATATAGGTTATTTTGTTATACTTTGTGTGCTTTAACACTCATATTTAGTTCATTATGCAAACTGTAGTTGCTGTTTTAATTCTTACTTCACATTCATACACTTACGGCCAGCAGATGCATTTTTGTTTGTTTGTTTGTTTGTTTTGCTTTTTGTGCCTTTACTTCCACTAATTCTTTAGCCTAAGCTGAAGTATAAACCATGATCTTGGAGACATGAAAAATCTAGATATTCACTGTTGTTCAGTTGTAAGGAATATATCATAATGATCAAATGATAATAACCTATCATATTGCTGTTCAGTTATAAGGAATATATCATGTTTATCAAATGGTAATTGCCTATCATATTTTCAATGTTTGTCTTTTTGATCTTTGTTAGAATCTAGTTTTATTTTTCTTTATTTTAGATGGTAACACAATGAATCATATGAATTGAGAGCAGTTCTTGCAACTAAAACAAAGATTATTATTTTTATTTGAAACATGCCTCATGTGCCCCATAATCTATTGGGATCTTCTTTATATAAACAAGTGGTGTTTCACTTTCATTTACATATGGTTTGTTTACTTTTCCAGGTTCTGGAAATATAGTCCAAATCTGGTGAATACCAATGCAAAGGGTCTTGGGAGTTCCAGAAATAAAGGGTAAGGATGTCAACTAACATTACAAACCTTGAAACAACAGGAGAGGAATAGTGTAGTAGAAAAACAACAATAAAAAAAATTAAGGCTATTTGAAGGGAGTTTTTTCATTTTCCCTGGTTGCAGCAATCCACCTCATGCACTGTTTCCCCACTGAAAATCCAGGACTAATTGTCTGTTTTTGTGAAACATCAACTCTGGAGAGTCTCTAGAAAAAATCATCTTAAAGTTTTCAATATTTGTAATATATCCATTTTTGTTGAAGAATGGATCATGTCATTTAACACAGAAACATGTATTCAAGGATCAATCTATTTGAATTTTATTGTTCCACTTTTAACATTTCCTGGTAAGTTAACTGCATTGAACATCCAGTCCTCTCTTCCTCCAATGTTATTTCCAAAATATCCAATGACCAAATCTAAGATCATGTAGGAGCTGCTTGGTTGACTTTCAATGGAAGGTGATAGAGACCTCTTGGTGATAAATCTGAATGGCTTTGGCTATTTTATTACTAACCTACATTGTCAGAACTGGGGAGATTGGAATCCTATTGATTGGTCACCCAATAAAGACATGCTCAAATCCTAACTCCTAGTCATGTGGGTCAATTTGTAAATAAAACCTTCAAAAATGCTATTATCAGTTAACATATGGCCCAACTGAATGAAGGCAGGCAAAAATCCAATGTGGCTGAAGTCCTTATAAGGAAAGGAAATAGGATATGGACTAGAAGCCATAAGTCAGTAGAAGTTAGAAGGCAGAATAAGCCAGAGAATGTGACCAGTTGCCATGTGACAGAGGTAGAGATGCAAGCTGAGGAACTCCAAGGATTGTAGCAGGTCAGCACCAGACCACTACAGACTCGGGGAGAAAGCACACCTTGCTGATACAGTGATATTGGACATCTAGCCTTAGAAACGGTGAGTCAAAACATTCCTGTTATTTAAGCCAATGTATCATGTGGTATTTGTCAAAGCAGCCCTGGCAAACTAAAATAAATTCTCCTGTTGAAAAATTACACAATTAATTAATAAGATTAAATCTCTGCACGTTTAATCTGCCACATGAATTATTCTATGAAAATTGCCAATTTGTAATCATATTGAACTCTAAAAGCAAAATATTTTTGTAGATAGTATTGTACCTCACTTTGCACCTGATTGACTATGTTCCATTTAACCAAAAGGACACATTTTAGTTCATTTTTGTTTAAGATTTCCTTTAACCAAAGAAATACACAATCATTGCAATATAGTTATATTAACATATTTTACACATAAGTAATTAACCTAGGAACTTCTTTTTCAATGGGTATTTTTTTCTCTTTTATAGTAAGTTGGTAAACAAGAGTCCTCAAGGTATCATTCCTTTTATAAATGGAATGAGCAGAAGTATGTTTTGCCTAATGGTTATTTAGAAAATGCAAAGAAATTTTAGGTGTGAAAGACATACTGATATTTTTATCATTCTGCATTTATTGCCTGTGTTTGGGAAAGAAAATCAAGAATAATTGTCAGAGGACACAAGATATGTTTAAGATAAGGAACAAAGTTGATACTTATAAATACAGGCATAGATGAGAATAATTATTGAAAACTATAACTTAAAAAAGGACCTGTTTTAAAACTTATTTTAGAGTATGTAAAAAAGCAGAAAGTGTTAACAGCATATTTTAGTCATAAAAAGAACTACTTCTGCTTGAATACAGAACAATTTGTTCACTTGTAATAGAAAAAAATCTACATTAAAACTTTTCATTATCAACGATGTCTTTCTTCTTTATTTATAAACCCATCACATTTATCCAAATGTAAAACAGAAAGTTTAATGCATTTAATTGCACCTCAAAAACTCAGTATTTGTAGTTACTATATATCCAAGCAAATAATCTCACTGATACTCAGATATTATGCTATTATGGTATACTTTTAAATGTGTCTTTTAATGTCTTCTTTCAAATCATTTTCTCATTTTTTCTTAAAAAAGGCAAATAAAAAACATCCATTATTCTGCTACCATGATGTTCATTTCTACATTACTTTGAAGATGAACAGATACACTACTATTACCTAAAGTTATTTATATATCCATTTAGTATTAGAATACTAAATGAGAGTACAGGTTTATGAAAATTGTGTTTTACTGGTATTAAAAGTAAATTATGTTGTATAGCAATCCAAAAATATCCCAAAACTCAGTGTAATGGTAGTCTCATTTCTTAAAATTAACTAAGTATTTGGAAATTGTATGTTAAATTGACACATTAAGTCATACTTGCTTGAGGATTTATAAGGATTTCTTTTAAAAATATTTTATAAATATATTTCTTTTAAAAAAATTTTATATTGAAATGCAGATGACATAGAATGTCAAAAATATGTCATCTCCATTTCAATATAAAATTTTAGAATCTCCTTGACAATTTCTGAAACATCTACTGGAATTTTGATAGAGATTGCATTGATTCTTTGGATCTGTTTGGGAATGTATGCCGTCTTAACATATTTGAGTTTTCCAGTCTTAGAACATGGTATAACTTTCTTTTTACTATTGTATAAAATCCTTCAGCCATGTTTTGCAGTTTTCAGGGTACAGGTCTTACAGGTATATTTTTTGTTAAATTCATATCAAAATATTTCATTGGTGGACTGTATTATAAGCACAATTGGATTATATATCTCTAATTATTTGTTGCTATTATAGAGAAATGCAACCGACTTGTGTACATGAACTTGTATCTGATCACCCTGCTTAATTTACTCATTCATTCAGGTAGCTGCTTTGTTTTTAGATTCCTTAGGATTCTATATAAATGATGGTGTCCTTTGGGAATAAAGGTAATTTTACTCAAAACTTTCGAATCATTTTGCTTTTTATTATTTTGCTTGTTTTATTTTACTAGTCAGAATCTCTAACACAATGCTGAATAGGAGCAGTGAGAGTGGCATTCCCTCTCTATTGCCAATCTTAGGAGAAAGGCTATCACCAGTCTCTCAACATTAAGGATGACATTAATAGTAGGTTTGTTGCAGATATCTGTTGGTGGGTTGAATCGTGTCCCCAAAAGGATAAATTGAAGTTCTAATCCCTGGTACCTGTGAATGTGTCTTTGTTCGGATATAGGGTCTTTGCAGATATAGTCAAGTTAAAATAAGTCACATTTGACTAGGGTGTGCCCTAAATCCAATAACTAGTGCCTTTAAATAAGAAAGAAGAGGGATATTTGGGTACTGGATTAAAGTGAACTCTAAATCCAGTGGCAAGGATTTAAAGGAGGGAGAAATTCAGAGATACAGATACCCACAAAGGGATGACAGCCCTGTGAAGCTGGATGCAGAAGTTGGAGTGATGCAACTGGAAGCAAAAGAATGTCAAGGATTGCTGGCAAACACCAGAAGCTAGTAAGATGCAAGGAAAGATTCTTTCTTAGAGCCTAAGGATGGAGTACAGCTCTGCCAACACCTTGATTGTGGACCTCTAACTTTCAGAACTGTGAGAGAATAAATTTCTATTGTTTTACACCATCCAGTTTTTGGTACTTTGTTACAGTAGCTTCAGGAGACAAACAGAATATCTTTATTTCTGGTTATGCCAGTTTGAATGTATTATGTCCCCCAAAAGCCATTATCTTTGATGTAATCCTGTGTGGGCAGACATTATCAGTGTTGATTAGATTGTAATTCTTTGAGTGTTTCCATGGAGATGTGTCCCACCCAACTGTGGGTGATTACTCTGATTGGATAATTTCCATGCAGGTTTGGCCCGCCCATTCAGTCTGGGTCGGAATTAAATTACTGGAGCACTATATAAGATCAGACAGATGGAGCAAGCTGCTACAGCAGAGGGACACTTTGAAGAAAGCACAGGAGCTGCAGATGAGAGACAGTTTGAAGATGGCTGTTGAAAGCAGACTCTTGCTCTGGAGAACCTGAGAGAGGACAAATATCCCAAGTGCAACCAAGAGTGACGTTTTTGAGGAACTGCAGCCTAGAGAGGAACGTCCTGGGAGAAAGCCATTTTGAACCCAGAACTTTGGAGCAGACGCCAGCCACATTCCTTTCCAGCTAACAGAGGTTACATGGACACAATTGACCATCCTCCAGTGAAGATACCCAATTGCTGATGTGTTACCTTGGACACTTTATGGCCTTATGACTATAACTGTGTAACCAAATAAACCCCCTTTTATGAAAGCCAATCCATCTCTGGTGTTTTGTATTCTGGCAGCATTAGCAACCTAGAACACTGGTCAAGGATTTCTATTTTATTCCTAGTGTTCTGAGATTTTTATCAAGAATGGGTGTTTACATTTTTCAAATTTTTTCCTTCTATTTTTATTGATCAAATTAGATAGAAAATTATTGACCCTTTCATAAAAGCATCCTTTTGTTTATCTTTTTTCCTTATTGTTTTTCTGATTCTCATTTCACTGTCTTCTCCTTTTATCTCTATCATTTACTTCTTTCTGTTAATTTTGAATTTAATTTTAACTTTGTTGTCTGGTTTCCCAAGATGGAAGGAAATTTCAATGTTGTTAGACCTTCTGTAAATATTCAAAGCTTTAATTAACTTTCCATTTAAGAATGGTTTAGCTGTTCCTTACAAATTTTGTTGACTATAATTCAGCTCAATTTTTTTTTCTTTCTCTCGTGATTACTTCTTTGAACCATGAATTGTTCAAAATTGAATTTTTAATTTATAAATATTAGGTCATTTCTAGATGTTAGTAACTTCTAATCAAGGAGCATACTCTGTAGTTTTTAATACTTAGAAATCTATTGAGACTTGTTTTAAGGCTCAATATATGGATTTTTCTGGTGACTATGTTATAAGCATTTTGAGGTACAGAATTTTTTTCCAGCTTGTTTTCCTCCCAAACTTGTGACTATGCTATTTCAATGACTTCTGGCCTCTGTTACTGTAGAGACCTCATCCACTAATCATTTTCTTTTTCCCTTGGGCATCTTGTGTCTTTTTCTCTGTCAGCACATAAGCATCCTATTTATCTCTGGCTTTCTTTATTTTCAACTTTGATAATGTTGGAGCTAAGAGTGGTCTTCTATGGGTTTATCCTGATTGTGAATTTTTTAGCTCCCTCTAGTTGTTAATATGTTTAACCAAACTTGGGAAAATTTAAGATGTTATTTCTTCATTTTTTGACTTCTGTCAGTACCCCTCTTTGTTTCAGCTTCTAATTCTGTTTTAATTGCAGTCCTTGATATTAACTCAAGGCGCTTTAAGCCTATGTTCATTTTTCTTTCATCTTCATTTTTTTTCTTTTTTTTTTCACTTAGGAAATAGCTAATAATCTAAAGTTCATTCATTCAGTCTCCTGCCATCTCCAGACTTCCTTTTAGCTCATCAGTGGATTTTTTATTTCTATCATTTACACTTCAACTATAATGTTTCCACTTTTATAGTTACCATTTCTCTATGATAGTGCCTATTTCTAACACAAACTACTTTTCTTATTTCTACAAAGAAATTCCCTCTTAATGTTTTGAACATGTTTATAATACTGCTTTGCAATCTTTGTTAAAGGCAATATCTGAAACTGCTCAGACACAATATCCACTGACTACATTTTTTTCTCCAGTATGGGTCACACTTTCCTGTTTCTTTGCATGTCCAATAATTATTTGTTGACATCTGGTCATTGTAGATAATATATTGCATTCAATATGCATTTCCTCAGCACATTTTGTTGTCATTGTTATTTTTCTTCTTACAGTTTCCAGAGGCAAATATATATATATGTTTGTGTGTGTGTGTGTGTCTGTGTGTGTGTGTGTGTATAGTCTGCTTTTTACTTGCTTTTTACTTGCTATATATTTATTTAGCTATATACTATGGTCCATGTTGGACCATAGTGTGCAGTGTAGTTTGGCTTTCAGTTAAGGATTTGAATAGACTTTCTTCCTTCTCTGTAATTCCTTTGTTTCTGGAAATTCCACCTGAAATTTCCAGCTCTTCCCCCTCCACCAGGTTCTGTCCACACACACTTCAATTGAGCAATACCTCAAATTTCTGCATCCTAAGATGCACACTAACTAAAAAATTCTTTAAGTTTTAAACAACAATCAATTCACCAATCTTATCCAGTACTGCTCTGTCAATGTAATTTCTTGTCTGGTACCTACCTGTATTTTATCGTGGGCCCCCAGGGACTCCTATATGCCTTTGTACTTTAGCATTCAGAAATCATTCTGGGCAGAATTTATTTTCAAATTTTGGATGTCATTTTAAGACTCTTAAATTTCCTGCTGCCTTTTCAGACCTGAACTCTGTTTTCTGCCAACTGTTGCTGCTAAGGCTGTGAATGTTTTGCCACTCTAGTTTTGATGGTAAATTTCATGTGTCAACTTGCATCTAGGTTATGGTGTCCAACTGTTGGTCAAACATTGGCCTACTTTTTACTGTGATAGTATTATGTAGATGGGATTTACCTCTATAATCAGTTTATTGCATCAACAGTCATTTGATTGCTTATATGCTAAAGAAGGGAGCTTTCTCTTAGCAATGTGGCTAGTCTCTTCATCCAGATGATAGTCTTAAGAGGCAGAACTGAGGGTTTTGGAGATCAGAAGAATTTCAACATCAGTATTTCCTCTTGCCAGAATTTCCAACTAATTAGCCTCTTCTAGGGGATTTGAACTAGATCTTCAACATCACCTTTATAAGCATTTCCAAGTCTTGCCCTATGGAATCAGACTTGCCAGCCCCCATGTTAGTTCTGTTTCTCTGAAGAACCCTGGCTTATGTACTAGTCATGGGGTTAAGGAAGCACTCTAAAGCAGGAAAAGCATAAGCAGTACCTTCTGGTTGGTTTCTTAAGAGGAACCCATTTTGGTTGGTCTTCTGTTTGCTTTGGGACAGTTTCTAGACCTTTTAAGTATTTTCAAATATATATTCAGATTCTATAACTATTATCTGTAGGAAAGTTTCTACAACCATTCACTTTATTTCGTGAGATTTCAACAAAACTGACATCTGGAAATAATACATATAATCAGCTCAAATATCTTCTTTAATATGAATGCTCCATTCAAGTTTCACTAGGGCAAACCACAACAAAATTAAATATTTGATTTATATTTTGTGTAAGCATTTTCATATTCTTTACAAATCTCAATCCTTATTTCACTATCCTCTTTATCTTCATACATCTAATTTTAGAAGATTGTTCTTTAATTTGTTTTGAGAATGATAAAATTTTCATATTTTTCAATCTTCAATTCTCACTTGAACTAGGCTGAGTTCATGATTTGGCTCCTGATTTCCATTTAGTCCACTAATTTTTTGTGACAAGATTTTGTTAATCTATTCATGCATGTTGTTCACCCTTCCTTATACTTATCAATAAGCTGGTAATTTTGTTCCCCTATCAGCTGTATATTTACAACCACAGGTAGTAATAACTGATGGCCTCTGTTCTGGGACACTAACTAGATAGGGTAGTCACAGGAAGATGAAATTCCAGCCACATTACCATGGGCATTGTAAGGACATGGTTTTGCTTAGTCTGTTTGACATGGTCTTGCTTCCAGCATATAATTATTGATTGATACTTTGTATTTAGCATATGCATACCAGATTTAGTCAACCTGTTCTGTTTTCTTGATTTAGATACTGGTATTTAGAAAATCCTTAACCTTAGAGTAGGAAGAAAGAATACTTTTCAAACACCTTACTGTGGCTTTACCTTTTATTTTATTTTTTTTCCACACTAAGGTAGGTTGAGTTTCAAACCCAAGAAAACAAAAACAACAAACAAACAAACAAACAAACAAACAAACCCAAGCATGTCCTTAATCTTAATCCAATTCTTTTGGGCAATATCACTGTAAATATGACAGTTTCAAAATGTTATATTTTAGATAATGTGTGGCTAACTGAATCAGGATGGATCTTAATCCTATTACTTGAGGTCTTAGAAAGAGAAATCTGCATGGAGGAGCTGGAAGCCAGAAATAATTGGAGCCAGGAAGAGATAGGAGAGCACGTAGCCATGTGCATCACTATGTGACAGGAAAGCCAAGGTTCCCAATGCCTGTGGGTAGCCAACACCAGATTGCTACAGTCTTGCCTTACTGAAACTTAAACTTTGGATTTGTTCTAGCCTCAAAACTGTGAGCCAATAAATCACAGTTCACTTAAACCAAACTATCGTGTGGTATTTGCTATAGCAGGCTGGAAACTAAGACACTCACCTTATAAGTTTCTAGAAATCCATCATTCAAATTCCCTCTCAAAAGAGAAGTCACAAATATTGACTGTGGAATTCTCATATTAATAGATAAAAGATTCAATGATGGCTTGGGATATTGAATAAAAGACAATTTCCAATTAATAGAGGAGCACCTTTCTTTCACTGCTCAAGTATTTGTAAAGTAGAACCTAAGAATCTGGTTATGGAGAGGTAAAATTACTTGTTTTGCAACACATGATGATAAGATTTATTTAGTAGAAGCATCAAAAATATGTCCAGATACTACATCAAGGTGCTGCAGTGTATTTTCACAATTCCGCAATATATTTCATTCTGGTTCATGTGTTTTAGTTTCCTAGTTGCCAAAACAAATGCCATGCAAAGGGTTCAGTTAAACAGTGGGCATTTATCAGTTCATGATTTTAAGGCTAGGGGAAGTGAAAAATCAAGCCAACATCAAAGTGATGTTTTCTCGTAGAAGACTGTGGCATTCTGGGGCTAGCTGCCAGTGATCGTTGGTCCTGGACTTTTCTGTCTCATAACAATGTGCACGGCCTCTCCTGGCTCCTCCCCAATCTTCTGGGTTCCATTGACTTTCAGTTTCTGGCTGGTCTTTCTAGCTTTCTCTCTCCTTGTGGCCTTTCATAAAAGACCTTCAGTAATAGAATTAAGACCCATCCTGATTCACTTTGGTCACACCTTAATTGACATAACTTCATTAAAAGGCCCTATTTACAATGGTTCACACCCACAGAAATGGGTTAAGCTTAAGAACATGTTTTTGTCCAGGATATGTATTTTAGATACTAGAATTGATTTTTGAAATATATATTCCAAATATTTAAACATTATCTACTTTAAAATCTCCAAAACATCTTATTTTAAGCGAGCATCTGATAAAAATCTAGTTATGAGACATGGCAGCTAATTGCATCATATAGATTCATAATAAAGTAGCAGTGTATGTATACTACAAAATTATGAAAATAAATGTATTTAAAGTAAAGATTTTACTAATGAAAATGGAGTAGTTTATTCTGGGATAAGCCACAAAATAAACAATTGATTCAAAGGCTGAAGAATCATGGATACCATTTGTTTTAGGTTTGGCTTCTGTTATTTTATAACACTAGATGACATTGATGATAATGATAATGATAGCATCAACTTTTAGTTATGTAGCACCTTATAATGTTAAGCAAGTATTTATGTATTACCTTATGTAATGGAATTTCTTAGACTAGGAGATAATACTAAGTCAAGGTCAATATTTAGTCAAAATATTTAGCTTAAAAATTGAGACTACATGTAGATTTAAGTTATTTAAAATCCATGTAGACAAGTTACAAGCAATACCTTATTTAATGGAAATGAACCAATGGCATACTCTTTTTAAGCTAGTCATTTTCTATGGTGATTTACTTTTAATGTATAACTGCAGGTATTATTTTTCATAGGATTACAGAAGAAATCTCAAGATACATTAACCTAAAGTGAGCTAATCAAGCGTTACCATCTCTAATTTATATAAAGCAATTTATCTTCTTGAATATTTTGCAGTTGTGGCTTTTCAGTACACATTATCTAATTGTCCCTTCTAGATGCAGAAAAGGATAAAACATGTACTGAAGATAGAAAGCATGTATTATACTAATTGTAATCTATTGTTTTAAGCTATACTAAAATCAGATATCTTCACATGAGGACATCTGGTACAAAATTTTTACTTGGTCATATTAATTATTAATTAATAATAGGTATAATTGATTTCAGCAATATGATTTCAAGGCCTTGGGATCACTATTAAAGAAGTCATATCATTTAGAGTGATTTTCAGCATGAAAAAATATTTCTGGAAAAAATTTAAAAAAATACATCAGATTTAAAATACCCTGAAATTGCAAAGCTATAATTTTGCATGCTTGCATTTTTTATTCTTCTCCAGCTCTGACGGGGTAATCTCCTGATAATATTTTAATAGACATATTTCTAAGCCAGTTCTGAGGAGAAAATCAAAATTCATTTTGTGATTCAGATGCATTATAGTTTAAACCCCTGGAGGCTTTAATTATCATTCTCATTTTACTAAAAATCTGCATTTTTTTCTTGTTGTTTCCATTTCATTATGTTATTGAAAGCGAAACTCTGGATAAGGCACTAATTTTATGAATACTAACTTAACCAGAAAGTCTTCACATTTAAATAAAATTCAAAAGGCAAACTTGACATAACAGCAAAATTTATTTCCCTGGGCATGAATTAAATACCATTCCTGATAGCTATTTTTAGATGTGCTCTATCATTTTGATTTTGGAAAACTATAAACTCACCAATTAGCAATATGAAGTTTTGGTAAAAAAATATTTTGAAATTTAGTTACTGCTATCAATAAACTTTTATATTCTTTTTCTTATTACATTTTGAAGTTTTGTATATATTCCTTGGATCTTTTTGTCCTACTGTAGCAAAATCTAAAACATACAATAGATTTGAAGCCTGGTAGAAAGGGTGTATTATTTCATGGGAAAAAAAGGTACTTTGTACTTCTGTTATTTGTTTTCTTTATCAGAGGCTCCACCAAATGATCCAAGACAGAGATACGGGGATCAGTTTTAGCTCTTTCTTCTCCTTTACTCCAGTCATCAAAGTGATCAGCAAATGTTACTGATCCCACCTCCTTAGTAAATAAAAATTCCAAAACTTTCTTTCCAACCCTACTACCACTGCCTTAGCATTACTACCTATCACCTTTTCCCAGGACTACCACAACAGACATTCATTTCTTCCAGCTGCTAGTCTTCCACATTGCTATCAAAAGCAACCATTCCAAAATTCACATATGGTTATCTCATTTCATTTATATCATCTGTCAATGGTAGCTCATTATAGTCTTGGTAAAAGGCCAAATCCTTTGTTGATTATACTTGGATGTTCATATTTTATCCTTTACCTAATATGGTAGACTAATGTTCTACTAGGTTGCCATGCTTTCTAAGGTTTCCAATCCACCAGTAATTTTTGATAACATCTCTTATTTCCTAGAAGGAATTCAGCCTCATCTGATATTTTACCTACAGATAAGCTAAGGAAATGCTAAATGAAATTATTTATGTAACCAAAATTACCTTTTAAATAAATGTGTTCAATACTTTTCACTGACTAGAGACTTCTGCCCCAGGTTTCCCTTACTTTTCTGTAGCAAAGAGTTAGTTCAAAGTTCATACTTTTTCACCAGTATATTGATGTTACAGTGCACTTGATTCCCGTTAGTAACCATCCATGAGTGCAGCTTCACTATCATAAGACAGAGAAGGATTTAAACAAAGAATTAATCCTGATAATACTGTGCTGTCAGATGAGACCAATAAAAGAGTGGAGAAAGAATAAAGTAAAAATAATAATGATAATAATAAGTTGTCATATCCAGGAAATACAGCAAACCAATTACTAGTTTATGGTGGATAATACAAGGCCATGGGAGTTCTAGTACATTCTCCACTATTATCTAGCTGAGTGATCTCAGACAAACATTTTCCACACTTGGCATCATTTTCCCCAAATGCAACATGAAAGAGTTGAATGAAATGATTTGTCAACTTTCTTCACTTGCCAGGATTAACTGAAATAAGAATGAGTTGTAGCACAAGAGTTTAAGATTTATTTATTCATTATTTATTTATTTATTTATTTAATTTTGTTTAGAAACAGGAACCCAAGGCAAGTGTCCTCTCTTTAGTGAATGCCCAACCTTCTCTAGGACACATAATGTCTCTCTTTACTTACTGTTTTTGAGATACTTGTCTAATGGACATAGTTGGTATGCTGGTTTGGAGCTGTTATGCACCCCAGAAAAGCCATCTTCTTTTAATCCATTCTTGTGAGGGCAAACCTATTGTGAGCAGGACCTTTTGATTAGTTGTTTCCATGAAATGTGGCTCAGCCCGTTCAAGGTGGGTCTTAATCCCCTTGCTGGAGTCCTTTATGAGAGGATAAAAGGCAGATGAAATTCAGAGAGTAGAGAGAGACATTTTGGGGAGACATTTTGGAGACAGACTTTGAAAATAGAACCATGAGAAAAGCCAAGTGAGAAAGATAATGCCTTGGGAGAAGCAAGAAGGACCCAGTTAGGTTGAGAGAGAAATACCCAGATACATTTGGAGACAGTCATCATTGTAACCAGAAGCTGGGAGAGAAGGACCAGCAGATACTGCCCATGTGACTGAGGAACCCCAGATGTCATTGGCCTTTCTTCAGAGAGGTAGCATCCTGTTGATGCCTTAATTAGCACATTTTAATGACTTTAGAACTGTTAATTTGTAACCTAATGAAACACCATGGAAAGACCAGCCCATTTCTGGTTTATTGTATTCTGGTAGCTTTAGCAAACTGAAACAGTTGGCAAAGTTCTAAAATCAAACAGCAGACAAGCCTGTGTTGGTTTAGTGATTAAATAGTTGGCATTTAACTCTGAAATCAATATGTCATGATATTGCATCAGTTTTTTAAAGTAACCCAAGAAAATCTAAGTTTTTAATGTAGTGTGCCAGTTTGAATGTATTATGTCCCCCCAAACACCATTATCTTTGATGCAGTCTTGTGTGGGCAGACATATTAGTGTTGATTAGATTGTAATTCTTTGATTGAGTGTTTCCATGGAGATGTGACCCACCAAACTGTAGGTGATAATTCTGATTAGATAATTTCCATGGAAATGTGGCCCTGCCCATTCAACGTGGATCTTGATTAGTTTACTAGAGCACTATATAAGCTTAGACAGAAGGAGGGAGCTTGCTACAGCCAACAGGGACACTTTGCAGAATGCACAGGAGCTGAGAGAGGAGCTGCAACTTTTTTGGAGATGGCCTTTGAAGCAGACTTTTGCTCTGAAAAAGCTAAGAGAGGACAAATGCCCCAAGAGCAACTAAGAGTGACATTTTTGAAGAGTTGCAGTCTAGAGAGTAATGTCCTGGAAGAAAGCCATTTTGAAACCAAACTCCGGAGCAGACACCAGCCATGTTCCTTCCCAGCAAACAGAGGTTTTCCAGAGGCCATTGGTCATCCTCCAGTGAAGGTACCCAATTGCTGATGTGTTACCATGTACACTTTACAGCTTTAAGACTGTAACTTTGTAACCAAATAAAACCTTTTATAAAAACTGATCCATTTCTGGTGTTTTGCAAAAAGGCAGCATTAGCAAACCAGAACATATTTTGGTACCAGGAGTGGGGTGCTGCTGAGCTTACAAATACTGAACATGTTGGAATGGCTTTTTAAATGGATAAGGAGAAGATTCTGGAAGAATTGTGAGAATCTTGATAGAAAAGGCCTGAATTGCTTTGAAGAGATTGTTTGTGGAAGTATGGGCTGTAAAGATATTTTTGATGGGGTCTTGAGCAGAAATGATGAATTTGTCATTGCAAACTGGAAGAAAGGTGATCCTTGTTCCAAAGTGGTGGAGAGTTTGGCAAAATTGAGTCCTGGTGTTGGATGGAAGGCAGCATTTGAAAACGATGAGCTGGGATACTTAGCTGAAGCAATCTGCAGACTATGTGTGGAGGATATAGCCTGGAATCTACTTGCAGCTTATAATAAATTGTGACAAGACAGAGATAAGCTGAGAAATGAACTCTTGGTTGCAAAGAAAGCAGAAACTGATAGTTTGGACAATTCTAGGCTTCCAGAAAGTGAGAACCCAGAGGCTACAGCCCCACACAAGGATTTAACCAAACATGGAAGCTGGCCGCCATTTCAGTACAAGCCAAGATTGGAGATGGAGTTATCCAGAAAAGATTTATGGAAAGTCCTATTGTCTGATGGCTTTGACCCCTGTGTGCTTCATGTGAAACCAAGAGAATTTTTGTGAGATCTTTATAGATGGATCGGCTGTTGGTCTGGACTGGAGGAGACAAACAAGGAACGAATTGAAGGAAAAGTTTCTTCAAAGACAGCCATGGACGTTGAAATCTGGAGTTAAGAGGCCTTGGGCTGGGAGGGTGAAAGGGCCCACACACATGGAAAGAGTGAGTTTGCCCTGGAGGTCAAGGTGAGACTTCTGCCTTGATGCTCAGGAAGATTTCTGCCACCCCAGGCCCCAAAGAGGGTGGAGCACATTCCCCAGGGATTGGCGAGAGCCTGGTCACCACCACACTATTCTGAATGGGTTGAGTGTGTGCCCTGGAGTTGGAAGATAGTCCAGATGTTGCCCCAATGTTTGAAGATGGTGGGGCCAAGAAGGTGGTCTCTCCAATGTGTATGTTGGAGCACTCATCCCAGTGTTTGGAGAGAAAAGGGCTACCACAAAGGCCCTTGGAAAGGGTTGGACTTCTGCTCTCTCAAGTCCCAAGGATAAAACACCAGTCTCTAAATGACTATCAGACTTTGAAATCTAATGGAGTTTGTCCCACAGGTTTTAGGAACTGTTTTGGTCCCTTAAACCCTGTTTTCCTTTCAGTTTCTCCTTATAGCAGTGGTAACGTTTATCCTATGATTGTCCCTCCTTTGTATATTGGAAGCAGATAACTTGTTCCAGGTCTCACAGGTCCAGAACCAGAAGGGAATTATGCCTTAGGACAGACCATGCATATGACCAGTTTTGATGGGATCTTGTACTTACCTATTGTTACTGAAATGAGTTAAGTTTTTGTGATGCTGTGATCAGATGGATGCATTTGTATATGGAAAGATCATGTCATTTTGGTGTCCAAGGGGTGGAATGTGCCAGTTTGAATGTATTAAGTCCCCCAAAACACCATGTTCTTTGATGTAATCTTATGGCGGGAAATATATTTAGTGTTGATTAGATGGAATCCTTTGATTGAGTGTTCCCATGGAGATGTGACTCAATCAACTGTGAATGAAATGTTTGATTGGATGATTTCCATGGAGGTGTTATCCTACCCATTCAGGTGGGTGTTAACTGGATCACTGGAGTACTTTAAAAAGCCACACAGGCTCAGAGGCTTGCTACAGCTAAGAGGGAGACTTTGAAGAATGCAGGGAAGCTGAGAGAGTAGTTGTAGCTGAGACAGACATTTTGAAGATGGCCATTGGAAGCTGATGCAGATATTTCAGAGAATGCCATTTTGAAATGCAACCTGGGAGCAAGCAGACGTCAGTCATGTGCCTTCCCAGCTAACAGAGGTTTTCCAGACACCATTTCAGACGAAGGTACTGTATTGTCAGTGCATTACCTTGGACACTTTATGGCCTCAAGACTGTAACTGTGCAACCAAATAACCCCCCTTTTATGAAAGCCAATCCATTTCTTGTGTTTTGCATTCTGGCAGCATTAGCAAACCAGAACACCCACCAACAATGAATGCATGCATCTCTCTCTCCAAGTTTTCTCCACCAATCATGTCCTTCTATTTATATTTTTCCCTGCGATTTTATAAGATATATTCAAATACTGTAAGATCAACCACAGTGTACAGTCATTTACAGTATCAGCATGTGATTGTGCATTTGTCACCACAATTGGCATTTACACATGTTCATTACTCGGAAAAAAAAAAAGAGAATTGAAACAAAACCATAATAAAAAGGATAAAAGGAAAAGTAAAAATAATATAAAATACAGCCACAAAGAAAGAGGAAGGGGCAAAGAAAGTAAAAAGACAAAAGAAAAAGAAAGAGAAAAATGGCAACTAAAAAGTCACAAAAGAAAAGGTTAAAATAAAATAAAATACCATAAAAAAGTCAGACAACATTAATGCCAAGAAACCCACACCCCTCTCTTATGCTCCCTCTAATAGGCACTTAGCTTTGGTGTGCTTTCTTTGTTACAGAAGAGAGCATACTGCAACATTACTGTTAACTGCAGACTCTAGTTTGCATTGGCTGTGTTTTCCCCCAATACCACCCCCTTTTTTTAATACCTTGCAAAGTTGCCATTCATTTGTTCTCCCCCATGCAAAATTAAGTGTCTTGGCATAAATCTATTCAGCTCTATTCTTTTGGAGTTCACTGTGTTTCTTGGATCTGTAATTTTATGCCTTTCATAAGGGATGAGAAATTTTCAATGACTATTTCCTCCATTGTTGCCTCTGCTCCTTTTCCCTTCTCTTCCCCTTCTGGGACACCCATGACATTTACATTCATATGCTTCATGTTGTCATTCAGTTCCCTGAGAGATCACTTATTTCTCTCTATTCTTTTTCCCATCTGTTCCTTTGTGTGTAGGGTTTCAGATGTCCTGTTCTCCAGTTCATTAATCTTTTCTTCTTCCTCTTGAAATCTACTGCTGTATGTCACTGTTATGTCCTTCATCTCTTGTGTTGTGCTTTTTGTTCCTGTATGTTCTCCTAATTGTTTCTTTCAAACTTCTGGTTTCTTCCTTGTGTTCACCCAATGTCTTCTTCATATCCTTTATCTCTTTTGCCATATCTTCCCTCAACTCATTGAATTGATTTTTGAGTTGATTTTTTAATTGATTCAGGAGATTTGTTTGATTAATAATTATTTGTTTCAATCCTGTTTCTCAGTTTAAGTGTAAGTTTTTTCCTTTGACTGGGCCATATCTTTGTTTTTCCTAGTGTGATTTTTTTTCCCTAGGCATGTGATATCCTTGAATGCTCCAATCAGATTTTCCCAGACCAAAGGGGCTCAGGTCTCAGAAGGACACTCTGTATTCAGAATTAGGCTTCCCAGAGAGAGGATCCTAGAATATTAACAGACTTTACTGTGAGAACTCTAGACTCTGCTTCCCTATCCAGCTCAGGTGGCCTTGTCAGTCTCAGATTCCCAGCAGCATAAAGAGATGCAGTCCCTTTAATTCATTGTGGACCCTGACCTTGGGAAGGGTGGAGAGTGTCAGAACCAAGGTTACCTTATTTCCAGTTTGTTTGTTTATTTCCCCCAGGCCCTGGAGTCTGAAATCTCTAAGGTAGGGCATCCACTATAGCTGCCCCTATCCCCCTTTTCTTAGGGAAGATACACCCCCAATGGAGTTATCTTCTCCCTTTGAATTCCTCCTTTGTCTTTATAGCTCTGTTAACTCCACATTTGTCTGGGTCAGCAGGGAATTGAGGATGCCTGAGGCTTTCTCTAGTGGGCTACTTAGAATGAGAGGAAAAAAAAAAATGGGAAAAGAGCAAAAGCCCCTTTTCAGAGACAGTTCCCAGTCCATCATTTTCTTGGGACATAGCCATCTTCCAGTATTCTGAAAAGTCTCTGATTTTTTTTATATATGTATTACTTTTTCCCCATCAGCTCTGCCTCCTCTCTGCTGGAAAGAATCTTCCCTTCCTGCTCCATGCTTGTAGATTTTATTCAGTAGTCCAAATGTGTTAATTAAAGCCACAATTGGAGTTTGGTTGAGTTAGTTTCCCTGTTACCTGTTTCTTTTTTTCACATGGCAGTGTTTCAGCACACCCTGCCCTGTCTAATAAGGGAGAGGCTTCATCTCCAGTTTGTGGAGACTTACTTATGATTCTGTGCTACAATCTCAGCCACTCCATCCATTCCAGGATGGTGTATGATGTGTGTCCAGTCATGCATATCTCCCAACATTGTTCCAGATCATTTACTAGTTGCTCCTGTTTTTTTACTAGTTGCTCAAGAGGACCAACTAAATTCCACATCTCTCTATGCTGTCATCTTGGTCTGCCCATAAAATGATTTTATACAGCATTGTTTGTTTTACTAGTGTAATTATGAATTCATATCTTCAGAAGGTTAAATATATTGTATAACAGTTTTCATATAAATATTTCTATATATTTCATTTTTAAAATTTTCATTACATTTTACTGCTTGACTTATCTGACTCTTTGAGATTATCATTGGAAAGCATGAAATTTGCTACAAAAACTACAAATGCAATGGCACAGATGGATATTTTATTCATAGGTTGTATAATTAATCAAGAATTTCCAATTATGTTGTTGAGTGGCTAGTATAAATACTATTATTTTCTAAATTTTTTCTAATTATTTTCTAAATAAATATTGTTATTCTCTAAATCACTATACATGTGGCCAATGCACATATAGCAGAAAGGAAAATTAGCAGCCCAAATATAGATAATAGTTGAATAAGCAGTAGTTGCAAAAATTAGCCATAATCTCAAACCAATTTTGGCTTCTTTGGATTTTATTTTATTTCTCCCTGTTTTTATCTTTTGTAAGCTAATATTGCTGTGCTAAAATAATAAAGTGCCTCTGCCTCATTTTAGGAATTCTGTGATGCTAATATTTTTAGTGCTTATGCTACAGATCTGTTTTACTTCCTGATTTGCTAAGCCTAATTGTTCCAACTTTCAAAAAATAACAAAATCACAACAAAAAACTAGCTTTGAACCCAAGTTCCACTATTAATTTATACTTGTTCTTTTGGGCAAGTCATAGAGCATCTGTTTGCCTTCATTTCTTCATCTGCTCTTTTACTTAACCCATAAAATTGCTACCTGATCTTGTAAAAATAACAGGAACTTAAATAAATGAGCATAGTGTCCAGAATACTGTAAATGCTCTATTATCAGTAATGATTTTGTAGAATTATTTTCTAAAATCAAAGGTTCTTTATTTTTTGTTATCATAAAAGCAAAACTCCTCTGCCACTCTTCCCTCACCTGATACAGTATGCTCCACACACCTATGACATAACTATTAATAGCTGGAGGTTTATCTTTCTGATTAAGGTCAGAGAAGGGTACATAGATGTCTGCTCATGCTCTCATATGCAAACACAAAGGCATACATAGTTTCTTTAAAAAAATGCATCATAATATACACACTCTTTTTTAAAATATTTTATATTTGTGTCAAAGACTACCATTGAAAGACTTCCCTGTCAATGAATAAATATAGCCACCATCATTTAGTAGTCTCATAATATTTCTGGCCCAAATACATAATTTTATAATCAGTACCCCATTGTTGGAATTTAAAAAAAAGATATTTGAAATTTCATACATTTTTAAATATAAATTTTTTTTAATATTTGTATGACTATTAATCCTATCTTAACATATCAGTTTTCAAATGATTTTTCCGGATATTTCATTTGTCTTTTAATTAGTTTATATCCTCTCTTGGAATACACATAATTTTAAAAATTACTCAATTATTTATATATTAACAAATCAGTCCAAACACTGTCAGATTTTCTGATATTTGTTCATGACTAAAAATACATTTCTTCATCCCAAAATTATATATAAAAGACTTTCACTTACATTTTTCTTTCTTTTAGTACATGATTTACTGATTTGCCATTTTTTTTAAGGTTTCAGGGACATGCTTGTGATTATAAGTAATCCTTAAGATAACATGAAACAATTTTCCTAAATAATATAAAGATTATGGAAATTGAAATTTGTAGAAGATATATGAGAGAAAATGGGACACAACCTTTCTGTTACCAAATGAGAGAATATTTTGTTTAGAATTTTAAACTATATTACAATTAAAATAAATTCAATCATGAGCAATGTAATATCAATTATATATGTGATACAATTGGATTCTTTGTGTCTTTCTATAAACTCCATCTATTGTTATTCCCCAAATCTGTAGTTAAGCCAGAATAAGTAAATGTTTAAATCAGCATGTCTTTTGGCATTCCTCAAAATCCCTTCAGTGACTTGTCATTATGTTCAGAATCATACTAAATTGTTCCACCTACTACTAAGACAATTAGACTACCTCTCCTCCTCTAGAAAACTTCATAACTGATGAGCTGGACTAGTGGCAGCAGTATAATCTTGTATTGCAAGCCTGGGCTCTCAGATTTCACTTCTTGTGTACAAAGCTCAGCTGGTCCAATAATTAGCATATCAAGGCATATTACTTAAATACTTTGTGTCTAAGTCTACACATTGGAAAAATGGAAAAATAATATTTAGTACCTCATTCCAGTTAGTGTGAGGCCTAAAAGACTAATATATATATTTAGGCCTCACACTAACTGAATGTTTGTTTCTTAGCTAGATAAATGGATAGATAGATGATAGAGAGTGGGAGGGAGGAATAGGTATCCTTAAGCAATAGAAAGTATCATTTCACATTTTTTTTTTTGATTTTTCTATTATAAGTAGTCTCCTTTTTCTTTCTGGTTATTTATAAGCATTTCTGTTTTTCTCAACTTTTCAAAAATTTCATTACATTGTGTCTATGAATAGACTTTATTTAACTTGGTATTTAAAAACTTCATTGTGATTCTTGAAAATGAAGATTTATGTCTTTTTATTCATTTTATCTTTCAATATTACCTTTTCACTCTCTTGTTCCATTTTCTATTTTCAGGCTGCCAATTTAGCCTGTGTCAGAACTTTTGATCTTGTCCTCCGTGACTTTTAATTTGTCACATTATTTTTTTCAATCTCTTTCTTCCTTGTGATGCATTTTGGGTAATAGGTTAAGATCTATCATTAAACTTTTTTTTTAATTTCAATAGTTAATCACTTTACTAGCATTTTCTTCTCTACTAATTCTTTCTCTCGTCTTTTATCTCTATTTCTTCTATCATCTATGTATTTCTACCTATCCTAATTTTGTCACATTTAATATTTTCCTTGCAATATTTTATGGAATAATATTCATTTCTAATATTTTCAATTTTGTCTTTCATTTTAATAAGTATTTAATTATAGTTATTCTATATTTATCTGATAAATTTAATATATGAAATTTCAGAGGTGTCCAATTCTCTTTACTCATCCATCATAGCTTATTTCTCATATTTAATATTTTCTATTTTGAACTCATATTTAGGAACTCATATTTACTTCTGCTGGTTGCTCCCAGGATACTTCCAACCTGAACTTTCTTTAACTTAAATATTTGACTTGTGATTGTCCAGATGACATAGGTAGCGAGAATCCAAATCCAAGTGTGTATAAAGTTGCAGCTTATTGTTACAAATTACCGTGAGATATATTTTTCAACCTTGAGCTAACTAAAATCAAGAAAGACAGATTTCCTTGATTTTTCTCTCTAATGAATGGATTTTAATAACCTATCCTTTTACTGTGTGTGTACCTTTTAAGATTTTCCTCTTCATGCTGTGTCATGTCTTAGTATCATTCCCTTAGCCTCAGGAACACTGCTTGTTTGTTTTTGATGGGCTTCTGTAAAATTCAAAAACTGTCAAACCCTTGCAAGTTATGCCCAATTTAGCTTATACATGTGAGCTTCCATTGGTTCTCTCTGTATTTGGCTTTAGGTATTTATTTTTATATGCTTACCTACTCATATAATTAATAGGGTATTGTTGAATTATATTCAGTTTGCTAGGAATTTTGAAGGATATCTAAATGGCCATAATGACCAAAGCAGAAATAATTACAAGGATTTCTTTTGCTCCTTGTCTAAATTCTCAATAAATGATTTTTTTACATAATGACAAGTTTCAAGTAACACTGGAATGATTCATATTAAATGTATTTGTCTGATTAAGATAATCTATATACATGTTAATAATATACATATATATTTTATATAATATTATGTATTTTGTAATATCACAATATATTTATATTACGTATTTTACACACACACATTTCTCCCCCCTCTCTTTAGTCATCAGATATTAGGTTGATTCTTTGCTAATCACAGCATTGGTTCCAACAATCATGCTGCATAAGGGTGTGGAGATATAATGATTTATTTTAACAACCACATTATGACTAGTGCTATATCATTTTGAACCTATAACATCATTTAGATTTTACTGTAAAACTTGCAATTCCAGACTGCAAAAACAGTTCACAGTTTTAAAAACATCCTTGAACAAGGAATCAATGAACTTTAAAATTTGTGATCTACCGTTTTATAAGTAGCTAATATTAGAGTTGTATTTATTTACTTTTAGCTATTTTAAAAGTTATGTCATTAAACATAATGTTTGTAATAATACAGTATTGCAATATGTAAAACATTTCCCTTTTGTTTAGTTTTATTGTGGCAATAATTACACAAGTAAGTGATTGAAGAACAGTTACCTACAAATTTTACAGGCAAGAAGTGACACTCAGGGAAGACTACCCAAAGGGCTCTATTTAAATGAGCCATACTGATGATTTTGCATTATACATTGCAAGCACCCATTAGTTCCAACAGTATGGACTGCCTGAATAGAAAGTACTTCCTTTATCTTTAATAATACAACCTTATTCACAGAACTCTGACTCTGTTCTGATAAGGAATATTTCACCAATGCCACAATGCTCTCTATTTCAGTGTGTTTTGCTTGTGGAGGTTTTATTTGCACTTTTTCTATCCTGTAGTATTGCAGTACTTATAAAAATAATTTTTTCTCAACATAAATAAGATTTTCTGCTTGCTTGATATTTCTTTTGTCCTCTTTATGTCAGGGTTTCAGTAACAAAATGTAAAAGACATACTGGAAATTTAGCTTTGGTTTTCTTTTAAGTTTTTTTTTTTTTTTCTTTCTTTTTATTCTTACAAGGGAAGTGCAGGCAACTTGTTGTATTGTAATCACCCGAGAGTGATATAGCAGCAAAATCTCCTAGGAGAATACTTTGCCAACAGAATCTTATTTTAGTCCAATGGAAATGAGCCAAATTCTAGATTTTAACACCTCAAAGGTCATAGACATCAGCCCTAATCCTAGATATCATGGTATTTAATAGCCTGGGACAGTCAGCTTATTTTTAAAAGAAATCTGGCAAGAAAACCTGTAGTTTGAGCAAAGCACAAGTGCTAAGACTGGAAAATTAAGAAGCAAAGTTGGTGTCAGAGATGATAGCAGTGCCTCTTTTCTTTTTTTTTCCCCAAGTCCTTCCATATTGTTTATTTCATACTTTCTGCCTTACCTAGTCTAGATCATCTTTTATCATATTGAATAGAAATGGAGATATGCCACATTGTTTTCTTTTTTCTAAATCCCAAGTAAAAGCTTTCCATGTTTCATCATTAACTGAGATGTTGTCTCTGGCATTTTGTAGACATTTTGACTCAAGAAATTAAAACATGAATCTATAACTTACTAAAGTCTGTTGTTCTTACTTCTATCTTTCTTTCCAAAATTGCAAGGAATTTAAGACTGTAGCTCCATTTACATGCCAATTTATATGCCATTTATTTCATGTGCTTCAATTCTATACAGGTATATTTTTAAATTTCATAAAAATGTTTTAATGCCATAAATATTCATTGAGATTTGCCTGCATATGTATGTGATTCTCAAACTTGCTCATATATTTATACAATCTTTATAACTTTTTGCATGTCAAGTTTCTATCTGGTATTAGTTTCTTTCTGTCTGGTTAATGATCTTGAAACGTATTTTCCTGTGCATCTTTTGGAGGTTGAAAGTAATTGGTTTTGTTCATTTAAAATTGTCTTCATTTGCTCTCATTCCTGAAAGATATTTTTTTACTGCTGGATGGAGAATTATTTTCTTTTAGTACATAGAAATATCATCCATTGAGTTTCACTTACTCTGTTGAGAATTCAGTCATCAGAATAAATGTCCCTCATTGGAGCTAATCTTTCTTTCCTCACCCCAGCTCTGCTTTTTTTAAAAATTTTTTTGTAAGATTTCTCTTTTTTGTGATTCTGCAGTTGCACTACTAAGTGTATATATGTCATTTCTTTCTTTTTATCCATCCAATTTGGGCTTTGGATTTTTTGTTTTTTTGTTGTTTGTTTGTTTAAATTGGTGCATTAGCCAAGTACCTAGTAGGGGAAAATAAAATCATTTATAAAATAAATATAGAGATTAAAAAAGCAAATATGGAGATTAAAAAAAAAAAGATTTTTTTCCCAGCAAAGACTCGTAAACTGTAATAATGTGTTAAGGAATGTACCTAATAATTACATTAATGAAAGTCCGTTATGGTATGTTTCTGTTACTGGGTGGGTTTTTTACCAGGGTCTCCATGTGTGGTCAGCCTTCGACTTCAAATCCTGTTTCCTATCCTGAATTAGATCATTAAATCATAATTCAACCTCTCAGATATCTAGTCTGGATCAGCAAATATATTACAGTAAAACAATTTGGAATCACCAGATTTCTACTTTTTTTTTTCATCTTTCCTTGATTATTCCTCACTTTGATGTTTTCCAAAATATGAATTTGGTTTTGATCCTCCTATTTCAGTTATCTTTGGCAGAATTGGTCCAATTCAACTAGATTACCATTAATAGAATCAATAGAATGTGTTATTCTTACAAAATATTTCTACATCCATTGAGATGATGAAATATTTTTCTCACATTCCTGTGATAAACCTCAGTTGTTCATGGTGCAGTACCTCCATGAGAGATACATCTTTATTACTTATTTTTATGTCCTAATATTTTATTTATAATATTTTTGTTTATATTTATGAGTAAAGTTGGCTTCACCTTTTCTGTTATCATAGTATCCTTTTAGGGTTTATTATAACCTGATAGATTAATTTGGAAAGTATTTCCTCTTATTCCGTGCAAGAAATTAGATACCAATGAAGTTTTTTTGGTTTTACTTAAATGTTTCATAAATGTTTCATCGTCGATTCATTTCTTAAATTTGGATTGGCATTCTAACAAATGAAACATCCTGGACTATACTCATCAAGTTTGATTAACTGTAACAAAGAACATAGCGAAGCTTTTGTGATTCCCAGGCATGCATTTTGTTGTCCTTAATCACACTGCATGAGAATGTGCTTGGTATTGATAATCAATGTTGGGTGTGAGTGAATCACCTCAACTAGAAGAAAATCTTTGCTTTTGTGCCCCTTCCACTTTACACCTTGCTAGTTAAGTAACATCCTCAGGGGGACTAGATTCACTCCATTTCATCAATTATAGGTAAGCAAAACAAACAATCCTGACACCGAGGACAATATACTTGATCAATACATTCTTTGAACAGTAATCAGTACATAACCTCATTAAGAGCATTCTTTATTTTATATTTGGTATCATATTGTGCTTTCTTAAAGCTGACACTGCATCACTGAAGTAGAATGAGAGGTCACATTAAGGTTGTTATTAACACTTTCCTTCCAACAGAATGTTCTGATGAAGCCATCTGGGATGGGAATTTTCTTTGTGGGAAAATTTTTTATAACTAATTTAATTCCTTTGTGATTGTAGGGTACTTAAAGTTTAAATCTTACCCATCACAATGACATGTTCAAATTCTATTCTCCAATCCAGTGGATGTGAATCCATTGGTAAATGAGATCTTTGAAGATGTCATAAGTTAAGGTAAGGCCAAATTGAATCAGAGTGGGCCTTAATTCAATATTACTAGGTCCCTATAAGCAGAAGAAATCTGGACACAGTAAGAGACAGACAGAGAGAGAGGGCCATGTGACAGAAGCAGAGATTGAATTATGGATTTCTGGCAAGTACCCCCATAATGCTACAAACCTCAGAGAAATCATGGCCCCACTAACACCTTGATTTTGGATGTCTATCCTCCCAAACTGAGACAGTAAAATCCTATTATTTGAGCCAGCTAGTCTGTGGTACATTGTTATAGCATTTCTGGCAAACTAATACACTCCTTCACCTTCACCATCAGGATTCCATATAAATTCATGTATATATTTGTTCACTCTTTGGTAGCAACATCAATATCATATTTGGTATAGTGTATTTGGTAAATTGCTATTTGTCAAGTTTTCCTGAAATGTCTCATGTATGATCTAAAATTCTCTTGGTATTTTATGGATGCCCAGATTAATAGCATATTAGCTGCACAGATAAATGTGTACTTGGACTAGGAAATTTAAGCTTTAAAACATAAAATATATTATTATATTTTATTATGTACAAAAGTATCTATAAATAATGAAATATGTTTAGATAAAATTTGACGGCCAATTAAAAACATATTTTAAAATTTTAGCAGAAAATTAAAATTTAACATTTCTCATGCTGTAATTTGATCATAGATTAATGATTCAGATAATGTTAAATTCATTGGTAATCTTTGAGGGATTTAACCATGGAGTGAGTGATCAGCAAATATTCTGTATAGCTTGGCTGATACCAATTTCCATGCTTTCTTCAAGAGTTCTGTAAACTTCAAATCACATTTTAACTCTCTGTACTTTAATTGTTACTACTGCTACTATTACTATTTTGGGTAAATTATGTATACTAAATGCTGTAAAGAAGGAGGGGCATAAAGAATGAATATTTCTATGAAATGCCAAGTGCCATGTTTTATTTTTAAACATCTAATATCAATTATCATGTGGACATATTTTTAACATGTAATAATGGTAATTAAGCACAGGAAAGCAAAAAATTAATGTTTATGATCTGAATTATTTACATAAGTTTTATAGCCTAACCTGTTATTTTATCATTATGTGACATATAGTTTTACTTATGTAAAACTGGATATTAGATATGGAATATAGGAAGAAATATTTTTGAAAAGAAAATCCCTGTGAAATTAATAGCCTCATAACTAGAGGTTATAGTTTTCTCACTTTTTGATGGTATATCAACCCATATCTCAGTTATCTCTATATTTCAAATAAATATATTGTACTACAAAACTCCTCACAGCTACATAAAATTATACCAAATGATAACTGACTGTCATCAATTACATAGTCATGTGCTTTTTAAGTGCTAAACATCAGTGGAGCAAAAGTAATTTAGGAAGGATTGATAGGGATTCAGGTGTTCGGATTTGATTCAGTAGACAACAGAGAGACCAATGAAAGTTTTTGTAAGTGATTAACAGTCATATATTTAGTATATAAAGGTTGATCTGGTAAGAGAGAGATGGAAAGGCAGAAAGTCTAGAAGCAAAGAAAATAGTTAAAAGGTCTGTGCAGTAGCCAAGGATGAACTAACATGTATTTCAGCCACGTTCAAATTGACTCCAAATATCTTGCAAGTAGATGATTAGTTTGGACCAAGAGCAGGCTTTGCAGAAAAAAATAGCCTAAAGTGTTATTTTATATGTAGCCATTTATTCATTGACAAAAGAAATGTTTTGAAAGTATTGCACTAAATATAAAATGTAGTTGTTCTGATGTATTTCCTATTTTAAAGTAGAGGTCAAACACAATGGCACATAAATAGAACAAAGCCCATCCATGTTTTGTTTGGCTTGCTTACTGCCAGTCAACCAATGAATCAATCAATATGATAATTTTAAAATAAGAATAGTCTCTCTAGTTCATTAACCCATCAACTTTCTGTTGGTCTATTAGTATACCACTTACAATATTTACTTACTCAGCAAGGTTTACTCTGACTGTCCTAATTAAATGTGGAAGCATTGCCAACTCTGCACTCCCAATCTCATTTACTTGGTGGTGACAAGATTAGATTGGAATTAGGAGTGTTTGGAAGGAAGACAATATAGGTAAAATTCCTTCTTATCACATCATATCAAGGGTACATGTTATCAACATAAATTATCACTGATAATGTTAACCTTTATCACCTAGGTAGTGTCTGCGAGATTTCTCCACTTTAGAGTTATATTCCCCCCTTTCTCTAATGTACCCTTTGAAAGAAATAGACCACAGCTGATGGTGGTATATCTAAATAATAGATAATAGTTCATCTCTTTCATTTATTTATTTATTCAATTATGTGTTTGTATCAGTATGGACTCATAGATACTTATTTTATAATTTTGATCCAATCAATATTATATTATTTATTTTGTTTGCTCAAAGTGTTCCAGCTGTGGTGACCAGGAGTTCTCTCAGTTGTCTCCTGTGTCCTAATATGGTTTCTGAACATGCTCTTTCTGACACTACTGACACTATAAGAGTCTCCAGACTAATCTTGTATTTTCTTTGCCCCAGCCATGAAAACAGCACTTTTTCCCAAAGACCCTTGGTTCCTTTTAATTAGAGAATGATATCACTCTTTCTAGGCCCTCAGATCAACAGAGCAAGGAAATTTATACCTGTATTCTAACATACATATATATAAAACCTATTATTATTTGTATAGGTATATATCTGAATCCATATAAATTAAACATAAATTCATACTGAAACATCCAATTCTAATCCCATACTGCCTATATTATTCTAGCTGTCCCTCCTCCCCTTGCTTGTTGGTAACCTCACACCCCAATAATAAAGAAATGCCCCCATCACATGCAATCCATTTACTTATTTGTTCAGTTACAGTACACTGCTATAATGATTTGATAATTAACTCATACCCTAATGAGGAACAAGATTATATAGAGTACAATGTTCATGAACGTTCTTTTTGCCTTTAGTCTTACAGACTCCACTCATTTCAAAGTTAGTTATGACATCACTTCTTCCCCTATCCACTTAGTGAGGTTATTTCATACATTTGTAATAGAGTTCAATTCTTTTGTCACATTCTGCATTCCATTCTGGAATGCATACATTAAGATTCATGCTTGTGCCATGTTTTGAAAAAGATGTATTGTCATGTGTCTGACATTACAGTTTCAGACAGAATAGTTTCACTACCTAAAATAACCCTATGCTTCTCCACTTCAAAGTCATGGCAACCAGTTATCAGTTTATCATTTCTATAGTTTCACCCTTTCCAGAATGTCATATAGTTGAATCATAAACTGTGTCACCTTTTCAGTTTGGCTTTTTTTTACTTAAAGTTCATCTATATTTTTATCAGGCTTGATACCTCATTACTTTATTATCACTGAATAGCATTCTACTGAATGAATGTACCATAGTATATATTTTCCATTCATTATTGAAGGACATCTTGGTTGCTTCCAGTTGCTGCAATTTTTAATCAAGCTGCTGTAAGCATTCATGCACAAGTTTTTAATTAGACATAGGTTTTCAACTCACTTGGATATATACCTAGAAGTGTGATTACCGTATTGTATGGTAAGACTATCTTTAGCTTTGTAAGAACAGACAAATTGTCTGCAGAACTGTACAAATTTTCATTCCCATCATCAGTGACTAAAAGTTTCTCTTGTTCCATATCCTCACCTGCAATTGGTAGTATCTGTGTGTGTTTTTTTTTTTTTTTACTTTCACCATTCTAATAAGTGCATAGTGATTTCCCATTGTTTTTATTTGCATTTCCTTAATGAAATATTAGGCTGAGGATCTTTCTACATGACCATTTTACACCTGTATGTATTTTCTACTTAGCTTTGTCTTCTGATCAGTTTCCCATTTTTAATTGAATTGTTTGTTTCTTATTGTTAGGTTTTTGTTTATTTTTTTCCAAAGTGCAATTTAAAAATCTGTTTATTGGAATCAACCATAGGAGCTTTCATAACTTTTTGTTTTCTTTTTGTGTTTTTTTTTTCTTTTGGAAAATTAATGTTCATATACTTTTTTTAAAATTTTTTTTATTTAGATTATCCAGATACCATACAACTATCTAAAGATCCAAAGTGTACAATCAATTGCCCATGGTACCACCATACAGCTGTGCATCCATCAACACAATTCTTTTTTCAATTATAGAACATTTACACTGCTCCAGAAAAGAAACAAAGACAAAAAAAAAAAGAAACTCACATCCTCCCATACCCCTAACCACACCCCCCAGCATAATTGATTCATAGTTTTTGTGTAGTACATTTGTTACTGTTGATGAAAAAATGTTAAAATACTAACTGTAGTATATAGTTTGCAATAGCTATATATTTTTTCCCTATATGCCTCTCTATTATTAACCTCTAGTTATAGTGATGTACATTTGTTCTAGTTTGTGAGAGAGATTTCTAATATTTGTATAGTTAATCACAGCTATTGTCCACCACAAGATTCACTGTTTTATATATTCCTATCTTTTAACCTCCAACTTTCCTTCTGGTGAAATGCATGACTCTGGGCTTCCCCTTTCCACCACCTTCACACACCTTTTAGCACTTAGTTATTCTCATTACATGCTACCATCACCCCTGTCCTTTTCCAAATATTTAAGTTCACCCTAGTTGAATATTCTGCTCATAATAAGCAACCGCTCCCCATTCTTTAGCCTCATTCTATATCCTGGTAACTTATATTTCAAGTCTATGAGTTTACATATTATAATTAGCTCATATCAGTGAGACCCTGCAATATTTGCCTTTATGTATCTGTCTTATTTCACTCAATATAGTGCCCTCAAGATTTCTTCATCAACCCATTTCTTTTAAGATGGTTTTGTTCAAACACTATACATTCCATCTTAAGTAAACAATCATTGGTTCCCATATAGTCACGTATTTATGTATTGAGCACAATCGCCATTCTCTATATAAGGACATTTCTTCCACAAAGACGGAGGAAGTCAAAGAACGTAGAGAGGCAAAAGAAAAAGGCAAGAGAAAGAGAGAAAAACAAACAAACAAACAAAAAAAACTTGATAGTTAGAAGGTGACAAAAGGAAAGAAAGCATTAACCTAAAGTAGAATAAAGAGCCAGACAACATCACCAATGCCTAGAGTTCCATACCCTTCCCCTATTCCCCACCCCCTCATATGCATTTAGCTTTGGTATACTGCTTTTATTACATTAGAGGAAGCATAATACAATGTTTCTGTTAATTCTAGCCTCTAATTTGCATTGATTGTATTTTCCCCCCAATCCCACCCTATTTTTAACACCATGCAATGTTGACATTCATTTGTTCTACCTCATGTAAAAACATATTTGTAATTTTTGTTACAGTCATTGAGCATCCTAGGTTTCCCTGAGTTACACAGTCCCAGTCTTTATTGTTCATCTTTTGTTCTGGTGTCCCACATGATCCCAGCCTTCCTCTTTCAACCGTACTCACAGTCATCTTTGTTCAGTGTACTTACATTGCTTTGCCACTATCTCCCCAAATTGTTTTCCAAACCTCTCACTCCTGTCTTTTCCTTTCTGTCTGCAGTGCTTCCTTTAGTGTTTCCTGTAGAACAGGTTTCTTGTTCACAAACTTGGCCATTGTCTGTTTGTCAGAGAATATTTTAAGCTTTCTCTCATATCTGAAGGGTAGTTTTGCCAGATACACAATTCTTGGTTGGTGGTTTTTCTCTTTCAGTATCTTAAATATATGACCCCACTTCCTTCTTGCCTCCATGGTTTTTATTAAGAAATCCACACATAGTCTTATCAAGCTTCCTTTGTATGTGATAGATCGTTTCTTTCCTGCTGCTTTCAGGATTCTCTCTTTATCTTTGATGTTTGATAATCTGATTATTAAGTGTCTTGGTGTAGGCCTATTCAGATATATTCTGTTTGGGGTACACTGCACTTCTTGGATCCGTAATTTTATGTCTTTCATAAGAGATGGGAAATTTTCATTGATTATTTTCTCTATTATTGTTTCTGCCCCTGTTCCCTTCTCTTCTCCTTCTGGGACACCAATGACACTTAAATTCTTGCTTTTCATTTTGTCTTTAAGTTCCCGGAGATGATGCTTATATTTTTCCATTCTTGTCTCTTATCTGTTCTGTGTGTAGGCTTTCAGGTGCCTTGTTCTCCAGTTCCTGAGTGTTTTCTTCTGCCTCTTGAGATCTTCTGTTGTATGCTTCCAGTGTGTCTTCCATCTTTTGTGTTGTGCCTTTTATTTCCATAGATTCCACCAGTTGGTTTTTTGAACTTTCAATTTCTACCTTATGTATATCCTATGTTTTCATTATACTGTTCATCTCTTTTGCCATATCTTCCCTAAACTTTTTGAATTCAGTTATTATTAGTTGTTTCAATTCCTGCATCACAGTTGAAGTGCAAGTTTGTTACCCTGACTGGGCCATAACCTCATTTTTCTTGGTGTAGGTTGTAGTTTTCTGTTGTCTAGTCATGGTTTTCTTGTTTACCCCAATCAGGCCTCCCCAGACCAGAATGGGCTCAGGTCCCAGAAGGAAGAAATATTTAGTATCCGGTTTCCCTGAGGGTGTGTCTTAGAAAATTGGTACACCCTCTGGTGCCTCTGGTCACTGTGCTTTTCTGCCCAGCAGGTGGTGCCTGTTAGCCTAGAATTCTTGACTGCTGTAAGTTCTGAATAAAGGCAGGTAGTAGAGCTGGGCCCCACCCCTTTCCTCTTAGAGAAGATAGATGCCCTAGGGGGAGGTCATTAGCATTTTAATGGTGTCTTTCTGCCTGTGCTATACCTTTGTCTGGGTCACAGAACTGGGAACTGAAAATGGCTGATGCTTTCTTTACTGAGTCGAAAAAGGAACAGAGCTAGTCCAAGGCGACCCTCTGGCTCTCCAAGGTCAGTCATCACCCAAAGCCTCTGTCTACTTGTTGGGGATTCGTACCTTGTAGTGAGCAGTTCAGACTCACTAATTAAAACCCCAGTTGGAGCTCAGCTGAGCTATATTCGCTTGTTGGGAGAAAGCTTCTCTTTGGCACCATGAGGCTTTGTAGCTCAGGCTGTGGGGGAGGGGTCTCCCAATTTGAATCCTCAGTTTTTACTTAGAGATTTTATGCTGTGATCTCGGGCTTTCCTCCCAATTCAGGTTGGTGTATGATGAGTGGACGGACACGTTTGTCCCCCTGCAGTTCTTCCGGATTATTTACTAGTTGTTTCTGGTTTTTTGTAGTTGTTCCAGGGGGACTACTTAGCTTCCACTCCTCTCTATGCCGCCATCTTAGATCCACTATTGTTAGATTTTAAGGATTCTTTATATATTTGGTTTATAAGTCTTTTATTTGATATGTTAGTTGTAAATATTTTCTCCCAGTCTGTTACTCTTCTCTTCATTGTCTGAACAGTATCTTTCACAGAAGAGAAGTTTTACATTTTAGACGTTTTACCATTTATCACTGTGTTCCTTCATGTATCATGCTTTTAGTGGTGTATATAAAATTCACCACCATATCCAAGGACAAATTGATTTTCTTTAATGTTTCCTCTTGGAGTTTTCTTTTCTGTTTACATTTAGATTTATAATAAATTTGAGGGTTTTTTTGTCTAAGATGTAGTGTCTGTATCTAAGTTCATTTTTCAAAAAACATTGATATCCAATTATTCCAACATCATTTGTGAAAAGATTGAAGTTTCTCCATTGAATTGACCTTGAACCTTTCAAAAATCATTGACTACATTTATGTACTATATATTTTTAGGCTTTCTTTTTCTGTTCCACAAATCTTTGTGCCTACTATTTCACCAATAACACATTATAGATTACTGTAGATCTGTAGTAAATCTGGAAATCTGTTAGTGTGGGTCTCCCAACTTTATTCTTCTTTGTTATTTTATTGGCTATTCTAGGTCTTTTTATTGCCATCTTAAATTCAGCATAAGTTTGATGACATCTAAAAGTGATTTGCTGGGACTTTTATTCAGTTCACCTTGAATCTATAGATCAAGATTGAAAAATGGACATGTTAACAATATTAAGTCTTTCCATTCATGAACATAGAATATCTCTCCTTTTATTTTGATTACATTTTATTTCTTTAATCAATAATTTGTGTTTTCCACACAGATCTTGTACACACTTTGATAGATTTATTGACTTTATTAATGATATTATGAATGCTATTATTATTATTATTTCACATTCTGGTTGTTCATTGCCGGTGTGTAGAAAAGCCACTGACTTTTGCACTCTAATAGTACACTCTGTGGCCTTGCTATACTTGTTTATTAGTTTCAATATTTTTTTCTGTAGATTTAGAGTTGTCTATATAGACAATCATGGTATTCTAAAATAAAGAGAGTTTCATATCTATCATTCCAATCTGTATGACTTTTATTTCCATTTCTTGCCTTATTGCACAAACTAGGACTTCCAGTACCATGTTGAATATGAATGGTGAGAGAGGACTTTGTTTCCATATTTTCAATCTTAGGGGGAATACATTCAGTTTTCACTATTAAGTACAATGCCTGCTGTATGTTTTTCATAAAGACTATTAGATTAAGGAAACTCCCTTTGTTTCTAGTTTTTAATTATAATAAATAGGCTTTATATTTTGCCATGTGTTTTTCTATATATATTCATCAATGGGAAAGACAATATGCTTTCTTCCTAAGATTAGGAACAAGGCAAGATATCCAATCTCAGTAAATTTCTTCAATTACATACACAATACATTCAGCAAGAAAAAGTTAAAAACAAAAAAAGTCATTCAGATTGGAAAGGATGAAAAAATCATGTTTTTTGCACCTGAGATGAACACAATTATCTACTTAGAAATTCTATGAAAAATCTATTAGAATGAATAAGTGAGAATAAATATAGCCAAGGATTTAAGACCACTATAGAAAAATGCTGGGATTTTTATATACCAGCACAAAATAATGGAAATTTAGATTACACAAACACAATGCTATTTTCAATGGCATCAAATTTCATAAAATATATAAAGATAAAATATGTTCAAGCTTTGTTTACTGAAAAGTACAAATATATTTCTGAGAAAAAAGGTAAAAATTACTAAATGGAGGTATATAACAGGTTGACGGAATGGAATGGTCTATCCTGTTAAGATGGATGTCAATTCTCCTTAAATTTATCTATACATTAAATGCAATCCAAATCCAAATCTCCACAGGGATGTTTTGTAATAATTAACAGGATAAAAAAAGGACCAATAGCAGCCCAAATAAGTCAGACCTTTTTTATTTTCTTAACAGAAATATGAATTTGTGTCCACACAAATACATGGATGCAAATGTTTACAGTAAGTTTTTAAATAATATCTCCAAATTTGGAAACAACTCAAATATCCATCATTTTATTAATGGATAAGCAAATTGTCATATATACAAATAATGGCATACTTCTCAGGAGAGAAAGAGAGAAAGGAAGTGGGGGATAAAGGGAGAGAGAGAGAGAGAGAGGATTAAAAGAGTGAACTATTGGTACAGCAACAATATGGATAGATCTTAAATTCATTACTGCATTATGTTAAGCGAAAAAAGCCAGGGTGTGATGTCCTGATTCACTGCCTCAAGGAAATTATGGAATTGGCGAGAAGTAATATGCTAAAAGAGTAGTATTGAAAATACAGAACGACAACAGCTTGGCCATGTTTCTTCTAGTGGTATAGTCTAGATTTGTTTTATTCTTAAAACTACTGGGCTCTCTATTCAACCATTAGATATCTGTTGTATTTCCCTTACCCTGCATAGCCGTATTTCTCTTTTTACCCATACTTCAACCCATAGTAATCTTGCTATTTTCCTTTTCTGTTTCATTTCTTGGGCTGCTTATAGATCATGATAATAGTCAATAAATGACAATGAAGTATTCCCTTCAAAATTCATGTCATATAATATTGACATTTCTGCTTGGCAAAAATGAAATTTTCCTGAAGATATGTCTTCATTCTTAGTCTTTAAACTGAAAGGTACTTTTCCCTAGGTAACTTTGTTATCCAGTGTGCTTTATATATGGGTAAAACAATCATATCAGTGACTGGAGGTTACATTTTTATAATTTCACTCTTTAGCTTTTCTTTACACTGCCTCTATTCAGCCACTTCATCATATTAATTTCCTTTCAGAACAGTGAAGATAGAGGAAAATTACTATAGAAAGCCCCTGCATACAATTTTCATCTTCAGTCTCTTTAATAACTTGAAATTTAGATGAATGTGCTCTAAGCCATGAAGCCATAGTTCTACCACACCTCACCCCATTTTCATCTGCCTTTAGTTTTACCTGCATTTTCTAAGAATATACCATAATCCTGATTCATGCATTCTAAGAATGAGCCCTGTGATTCCTTTGGTTCAGATTTTCTTCTTGCTTTCATAGTAGCCTTTGTCTCTGGCCCATGTGAGATTAAAAGATTTCTGTGCTCATAGGAAGTTCATAGTGCTATAGGGAATACTGCAATTTTCTCTACACTCCTACTTCAACCCAGATTTAACACAAGACCAAGCCTAATTTTTTTCAGAAAAACTGAAGCAAGAGTAGTTCTTTTAATAAGCCAATACCAAAGGCTTGTCAATAGCAGAAAGGAATTGTGATGGAAAGTAATTTACAAATACTGTATAGTCTTAAACTCCTTCAAGGTCTATTCAGAGTTCATCTTTTATCTGGGCAGAGGAAAGCCCATCCCCCTCTCTCCCCACCAATATGCAGGTGTCTCAGTTCTCTCTGGCCATCTCTTGACATACAGGCCAAACTAACTTTCTACACCAAAGCATGCAGGGGGATGTTTCTCTCTCCAGCCTGTGACCTGTCTTCCAAAGTAGGATTTCTAGGCCCTAAATTTTCATGTTCAATCAACAAATTTTCATGTTCAATGAACGACTTTTCTTTTGAAAAGTCCACTCACATAGGAATGTAGCATGTTCTGGTAAACTCTAAAAGAGAATCATCAGCACAGCATTTCCCAAATCTGGGCAAATTTGGCCAGACAATACATCTCAAGTAATATTTCACATATTCCTTCTTCCACTAACGTAAGTTTATATACTTCATATAATCCTTCCTCCAGTCTTCAGTGAAGAAATGTCCTTTATGCTCTATTTCCACTACTCTCAATCCAAGCTCCACATCTGCAAAGGTTGTGCAGAAAACACCATTCACATCCTAAAACCATAAGATTAATTATGGGCATAATGGAATACAAATCAACTTTCAGAAAAATAAATGTTTTCTAAAGGAACTTTATGTGCAGGGACAGAGTTCTGTAACAAGTTTACCAAACAGAACAATAATGGCTTAGCTCAAAGTATTTGTATTTCCAGTATCTTATTTTGCTCAAGCCTTCCACAGGAACAATATGTTGTATATGTTTATATATGTGTGTATAAAACTGAATCATGTAGTTACCTTTTAGAAAAAGTCACATACAATTTTAAAAATTACAGATTCTTGTCAAATATTGGGCTCAAGAATGAGAATTAGACACTTTTTCTAGCTATAAACTAAATAAACATAAAGATGAGGAGAATCGAGCAATAAGTCAAATTCCAAAATAAGTGACAATTTATAAATAAATTACAATTTAACAGTTCATTAGAGATTATGATATAAAATATTTTAGGGGTCTACTCTAGTAATTTTATTTTATAACTAGCCTTGAATATAGCTTGGGTTTACTTTAGCATTCAGTCATATCTGTGGAGGTTTATCCTCCAGTCTCTTTCCATGGAGGACTCGGGAACTTTCTAAGATGAGATAAATAGACATGCCAGCTTGAAGGAAATTTTGAGGAGAGCATGGTGGCTGTCTCTCAGGCTTGTTGCTAGCCTAGGTACCGTTATTATGACTAAGTTTTAAAGAGAAACACTGAAAATAAAAGTGAAGCCAAAGGAGACACCACTGGATGAGTAAGGTGTTAATATGCTGAGACTTATGTGATGGAGGGAGGGACTAGTTCAGAGGAAAGCCCAGCTTAAGTGAAGTGTCAGCACAGGCAACGGTGGCTCACCAATTATCAGGACTTACCTACATATAGCAATGGAGAGGCTTGGTGACTACAGCACCTGTGAAAGCAACGCAGTGCACAGGCTCTGATCCCACCTCAGCTGGGCTCATACCCTGGATTCACCACTTACCAACAGTATGATCTCAGATAAGCTCCAATTTCTTCATCTACAAATTGATGACAGGGCCTATATCCTAGGGCTGCTGTTAGGAGATCTAGGCAAAGTATCAAATATAGTAACTGGTCCACAGTAAGTACAGTAAGTTCTCTGCAATTGTTAGCCATTAATTTTTTTTTGTTTGTTTCCCTTCCCAGCAGTATTCTTGGAGAAGACAGCAGTATCATAGTGACCATAACCAGTTTTCCAAATATTGGCATTTTATCAACTGAGAAACAGCTCACCAAAACCTGGCAGCTTTGTGATTTCAAGAAGATGCCTTCTTCAGAGGGTTCTTCATTACAGATATTTTTGCAGCAATGGAAATCACAATAAGAAAATCAGAAAAGAAGCAAGTAAAAGTAGAGTAGTTGGGAATAATAAAATTCCTTCAATTGAACCATAGTATCTCCTTTGAAAGTTTAATTCAACGTCTGCTGTACTTGTGCCTCTTTTTTCTCAGTTTATAATTTTACACTATTTGACATTTGGAATTTTATATTTCTGTAAATCAAGGCTTTTTTTGCAATTTATTTTATCTCTTCTCAATTATGAGGTTTCTATGCTAAATGTTTCAAACAAAAATATCAGTTCAAATGTTTTCTTTATGTTTCTGATTTTATTTTGTTTTATTTCTGAGTTTATTTCTTATCCTAACCATAATAATTGTTTTTGTACAACATACTACACGGATCTAAATCATTTATTTTCAATCATTTTTTCCATCATTGTAAGACTAGTAGTAAGGACACATGCTAGTCAGTTAACACCAACTTGTTATTTGGAGGCAGAGAGATAGATAGTTTGATATAACTGCTCATGTGCTTTTCATGCCATAGACACACTTACATACCCATAATGACTGGCCTGAATTATCATTTCTATAGCAAATTTCCAAAAATGTACTATTTTATCATTATAATTTTAAATTTGTGTATATTTTCATTTCACATGTCCATTTAGATCCTTAAAGGGAATACAGAAAGGTTTCCAGGTGTGTTAATTCTTTATCTTTCTAGATGTCTGCTTCTTACTATTTCAGAACACATAATTATTTATATGCATGAATGTGTTATTTTTTTTTCTTTATGGTCATCTCTATTCATATTTTAAAAGATATAACCAGTACATATTTTGAACTTTATTCCTCAAATTAACATTCATAATCACATTTTGTACATTAACATATTGATTAGAAGAAATAGTCTTTTATGTTTAAGTGGAATGTGATATCCAAGGCCAAGTAGTTACCTGTGGTCCATGGAAGCATCCTGGAATCCAGTCATAGGGATTAAGGAACCTGTCTGTGTTTCAAGGAATAAGCTTATTCCATGAAAGATGAACTGAAGAATGAGAGCCTGAAAGAAGGAACACCCAAAGTAAAAGTTAGTATAAAGATGCAATATTCTTGATCAATCACCATTCTTCTTCCACTCTTGATTATGGATTAATTTAAAAACCAATGCAGAAATGAAGCCAGGGGAATCAAACATCAATATTTCGCTACACCATTGATCATAACTAATTAAATGTCAGAAAAATTTAAAAGTACAATTCAGCAACATTGACCGATGTCCTTTGATTAAGATTTTCCAAAATATGACACAAAAAATTTGAACATACTGAATTTTTTATACTAACAGCTATTCTGTGAAGGTTATAGGATCCTCTGCTGTCATTCCCACCTAATAGATACTTGAAAGTGTTCTTTAGCTATTCAAATAAGTTTCATGCAACTGAATCAAGTTGGCTAGATGGTAACTGAAATTAGCTACAATGGCCTTCAAATCTACAGTGCTAAGAAATTTTTTTCAGTCCTTTAAAATCATTGCTTTGTGGAAGTTTCAACTAACATTCTACACAGAGGTATAAATTAAACTTGCTTATATGATAGTGAAATATACTTATGAAAATGAATAATTCTCCAGAGCTTTATACTTTAATAGGTGTTATGACCCTTATGTTCAACTAATTTTTTTAAAAAAAAATATGGCTAATAACAGCATTTTCCACCATAAAAACAACTTGGACTATTGAGAAAGCTAAGGTGTGATTTATTAGCTCCACTGTTTCCAAAATGACTTCAGGAGATTCCTTAAGAGTCAAGCCCAAAGACATTTTCAAATATGGTTGATTAAATGCAAATAGGTGAAGGAAAAAGAAACATTTTAATGATTTAGAATCCTATGCTTTTCATGTTTCAACAAAAATATACTTCATTTAAAAAATCGATTGTAGGTACACATTTACATTTTTGCAAACATATAATATGATCATATTATAAATAAGCTTATTTCTAAAGACGCATTTTTATTTCCCTTTTTGTTCAACTTCTCTTTTCCCTTTGATCTTCTCACTGAAAAATATTCTTACTATTCCAAGTGAATTAGAGATTCTCAAATTTATTATTTGAAGGCTCCCTAATATTGGTTGGGTGAATGTGCCATAATACTATTTTTCAATCACTCTGTACTGTTTGACATTCACATTGTTTCCAGTTGTTGGTTTTTTTCCCTAGTACGAATCAGATGGTGTGCCAACTGGAAACTGTTACGTCCCCCAGGAAAGACTGTTCTTTTAATCCACTCTTGTGGGTGCAGACTTCTTGTGGGAGGGAAACTTGGATTGAGTTGTTTCCATGGAGATAAGACACCACCCATTCAAGGTGGGTCTTAATTAGTTTACTGGCATCCTCTTTGACAGGATAAAAGATAGGGACATTTTGAAGAGAGCAGAGAGATGCTTAGAAAAAAAAATGCCCAGAGATATTTTGGAGAAAGCCATTTTGAAACTGGAGCCCGGGAGAGAAGGACCAGCAGACATCGTTATGTGACTTCTCATGGGACAGAGGAACCCCAGATGTCATTGGCCTTTCTTCAGGAAAGGTATCCTCTTGTTGATGCTTTAGTTTGGTCACTTCTATGGCCTTATAACAGTAAATTTGTAACCTAATAAATATCCTTTATAAAAGCCAATCCACTTCTGATATTTTGCTTTCTGGCAGCTTTAGCAAACCAGAATGGATGTAATTATGTGTCCTTGTAGTATGTCCTTTATTCCTAAAGGAGAGATCCCAGGAGTGGGTTTATTGGGTGAATTTCAATTTTAATAGTTGTTGCCAAGATGCTTTCTGTAAATGTTATATTCCATTTTTCTACCAGCACTGGATAAAAATAACCTTTCTTTATTTACTACATTTATGATTAGAAACCTGTACTTCCTTTAAATATGCAGCTCCCTTTCTTCTACTTAGTTTACAGAGCTGCTATTTTTCTTGCCTTTAGACTTTTACCATTTTGAAATTTCCATGTAGATTATCTCATTCTTGCTTTATTTACTTATAAGTTATTTATTCCATTCTTGTTAACTTGTGAGATCACTGTTTATATAGATATTGATCTTCTCTGTGTCATTTGCTATAAGTATTTTTGTTTTCCAAATTAGCTGTTTATCAAATAACCAGGTTTATGCTACTTTTTTGTTTCATTCTTTTTTTTTTATTTTAATTTAATACACATTTCTAAGATTTATCTTATAACATTAGAGCTTCTAGTCCTCTTAAGTAGATTTCTTAAGCTTTGTGCATGAACCTTCTGGATGTTCCTTAAAATATATATAAATGTGTTTGCACATTTAATGCTTTAATGCATCTGAAATGTATTTCCTTACTCTTTGTAAGTTTGCATTTAGCTTAAGTCTTTTCCTGATGTATAGCCAGTTGTGCCAGCATCCTTCATTAATAACATGTACTTTACTCATTTCACTGAAATACAGTATTTCCATATATAGAATTAGTACCTGTGTTTTAGATTATATTTTGGGATTCTCTCTTCCGCTGTGCTAAACTATTTGTTACTCTTATATCAATTACAAATTGACTTGTTCATAGTTTTTGTTTATTTATTTGTTCTTATATCCTATTGGCCTTCTTAGTTCATCTTTTTCAAGTATTTTATTGTTCCTTTTGTAGGCATTTGTTCTTCTATATACATTTTATACAGTTTTAACTTATTCCATAAGTTGAACTTTTGGAATTGCATTAAATGTGATGGGTTTGCACTAAATGTGTACAATAATTTTAGGTTTAACCACTTTTATGCTATGTTCATCTTTATTTTCTGTCTTTGCTGTTTTACTAGCAAAAAGCATTAGTAATCCTCTATTTCCCATGTATCCATCCACCTTACCTCCTTCTCTTATTAATTAAAGGGACTATTTTTTACTTGAACCTCCTGGGTTTCCAAGGAACAATGTCATATAATCAAAAATAAGAGATAATGCTCATATCATTTTACCCAATGTTTATACTATTTTTGTTTGCATTTTTAATGTATTTGCCAGCACTTCCAAGAAAAATTTTAATGATAAATATGGTCACAAACATCCCTCTATCTTTTATGATTTCATGGAAATAGTTCTTATGTTTTGCCATTTAAGTTATTGCATCTATTTTTCTTTGTGGGTAAAGGGTTTTTAGTTTTAAATAAATATTTTGCTTTTGTGTTATTATATATTTTTGGTTAGGGAAAAGTGCCTGAATTTTATGAGATAATTTTCCATCACCCATAAATATAATCATATTTTACTATCACCTGAGTGGTAATGAAGCAACTTATGTTCATTGTATTTACTGATATCAAACCAACTTACATGTGTCTGCTAAACCACCATTGGTAAGACTTTGTTTTTCTTTTGAGATATTCCTTGATTTAATTGCTAAAGTTGGCATTCCATTTAGAATCCTGAACTGAGTTTGGTCTCAGAGCTTTGTTTTTGTCTACTTTTAATAATGAACTTGTGCTAATTTAATAAAACAAATCAAAGGACCTCCCATTTTATTTTACTGTGTTCTGCATAGCTTAAAGAATATTGGAATTATTTATTCTTTAAAAGTTAAATATATCTAAAACTAAAGAATGTATATTTATTTTCCACCAATTTTCCTAAAGAATGTTGATGAAGAATGTATTTCAAAATAGATATTACTAAAATAATGTAACTGAAAAGCTAGGTCTATTAGAAGGCTCTTTTAGTTTGCTAGATTGCTGAAAGCAGATACCATAAAATGGTTTGGCTTTTAACAATGGGAATTCATTAACTTACAGCTTTAAGGCTGAAAAAATTGTCCAAATCAATGCATCATCAAGGTTATGTTTTCTTCCTGAAAACTGACTGCCATCAGTGCTTGGGTCCTCTGCCAAATGGCAAGGCACAAGGCAGCATCTGCTCGTCTCTCCCTTCTCTTCCAGGTTTCGTTGCTTTCAGCTTGTTGCTTCTGTGGCTTTCTCTCTTTCTGTCAGTATTAATCTCACTTATAAAAGACTCCAATAAGAGTATTAAGACCCATCCCAATTGAGGTGGGTCACGCTTTAACTGAAGTAGCCACAACAAAAGGTCCTACTTACAATGGGTTCACACCCACAGGAAAGCATTAGCTTTAAGAACATGTTTCTCAGGGATATATACAGTTTCAAACCACCACAATGTGTGTATATGTGCCTGTGCATGCGAGATATACACATAAATTGGTACATACATGTGTGTATTTACAGAATGACTGAAAAATGTCTTTGGCAGTGTCTCTAGTTAAAGTACATACCTTCCATAAAATATCAAAGTATTACTAAGTTTACACTGCATTTTGAAATTAAATATTAAAGTGAATAAAGGAGATCATTTCTCTAGAAGTCAACAACATGTTGAATTGTTGCAGATGCTTTGTATACAATGAATAATTTGGTAAGATTTATTCCATTACATGTGCTCAGTTTTATTCATTATCTATTAAAAAAAATGTGAAAAAAGAAAGAAAAAAAAAAAAACTTCAGGGGAAAAGAAATGGCAATAATAAATGTATGAAAAATTTCCTAAACATCTTTCAATGCAATACATTTAATAACTTATCAGGAGAAAGATTTCACCATAACGTATTAAAAGAGACTCAAATTATCATGCACAAAGGTTTATATAGATATAGATATGTTTTCTTGCTCATTATATCACCTAAACTCCCTTCTCAGTACTCACACACACATAAACACACTCATATAATAGGTAATTTTAATGGATATGGTAGGCTCTCGTTTGTTTTGGGTGGTTTCCTTATTAACAGAATACCAATATTACAAAGGTGTGTAAAGGTGTGTCTCTAGTTCTGAGTATTTTGCATAAATTAAAATCATAGAAGGTGAATAAAGGATTGCTAAATAATAGCTGTCATGTTATTTATTTCATTGCATACATATCTAAATAATATTACATGTGAATCTATAGATTGGTTATATGTGGACTGAGAAAAAATATAGCCACTTGCTACAACTTTTTTCCTTAACCTAGGACCAGAATCCAGCAGCTAAATTGAAATTTCCACTTGAAAGTCTCATAGGTTTCATATGGTTCAGTTTTCCAAAATCTGGACCACAGATGTCTCCTTTCCCCAAGTGTATTCCCTGCATAATTGTCCCTATCTCACTTAATAACAATTCCAATCTTCTTCTTGTCTGAATGTCAAAACTTTGAGTCCTCCTTGTATTTTTTCTTTCTCACTCTCTGTACATTGAATCCCTCAGCAAATCCAGTCAAATTTACTTTGAAACAAATTTGGAATTCAAATCTTCCCATAATTTTAATCCTTACCTGCTGTGCCAGTTGGGATATATAATGTCCTCCCAAAAGCCATATTCTTTAGTGTGAACTGGTGGGCGCCAACATATTAGTCTTGATTAGGTTGGACTTTTGACTGAGTGTTTCCATGGAGCTGTGACTCAAACAACTGTGGATAACTCTGATTGAATTATTTCCATGGGTGTCTGGCCCCACCCATTCTGAGTGGGTCTTAATTAGATCATTGGTGTCCTTTAAGAGATGCTTGGGAGCTGACAGAGATGGTAGTACCTGACCCGTACACATGCTGATGCTTAGAGATGCTTGGAGATGCAGAGAGAAGGACATTTGGAGATACTGAGCTAGGAGATGAACCCCAGAGTTGCCCTGGTGAGGCTAAGAGAGGAACCCAGATGCTTAGACGCACAGTTGCTGAAGGAGCTAAGAGAGACAAGCCCAGAAATATTTTGGAGAAAGCCATTTTGAAACACAACCCAGGAACAAAGGACCAGCAGATGCCGGCCTCATACTTTCCCAGCTGACAAGGTATTCCAGATGCCATTATCCTTCCTTCAGTGAAGGTATCATTTTGTTGATGCCTTAGTTCAGACACTTTTATGGCCTTAGGACTTTGAATTTGTAACCAAATAAACACCCTTTATAAAAGCCAATCCATTTCTGGTATTTTGCATAACAGCAGCTCTAGCAAACTGGAACACCTGCCATCATTAATTGGATTTTGTTCCCTGGCAGTATATTATGTTCTTAGATACCAGGTGATATAAAATGTATGCCAGATTGAGTATCCCCTCTCCTCTCACACAGTGTGCTTTTGACTCAGAGAAAAAGACTAAGTTTTGCAAACTTTCATTGCCCATTCCTATTACAATTCTAACCTTATTTCATTTACTACCCTTTATCAAAAGGTCCAAATCACAATGGGGTCACATTCACAGGAATGGATTGTTAGTCTCTTAATAGAGACCTATTAAGAATAGGCCTCTGGGGTATGTACAGCTTCTACCCACTGCAACCTGAAATGGTTTGCCCTGAGGAATCAGCTACACCACTTCCAGTCAGGTCTGAGGAATGAGTTATCCAGTCTCCACATAAAGATATTAGCCATGCTGTGTCTAATAAACCTGCAACTGCCTCCCCTGAGAAAAAGCCCACACACTTCTTTCTGAAGAACTATTCTACCAGTTGCATATGTAATGGAATGTTTTGAGGTAGTTGTCTTGCAAGACATTGCTAATTCCTCTCATGACTCATAATACCACTCCTTTGTTCTTCCAGACATATAACAAATTAATAAGGGAGCTTTAGGGAAACAGAACTGACAGGAGATATATGTAAATACGAGATTTTTGTGAAAATTGTCTCATACAACTGTGGAGATAGGCAAGTCCAAATTTCACAAAGCAGGCTGCAAGCTTGGAACTCCAATGAAGATTGTCAGAGAATTCCCCAGGAGAAGATACTTGGATAGAGTATAGTTAGAAATTCTCTCTTCTGACTGCTGAAATAATTAATTCTCCTTTAAAAGCCTTTAATTGATTGGATGAGACTTCTCTCACTGTTGAAGGCAGTCTTCTCAGTTGATTGTAGATGTAATCATCCATAGATGTAATCAACTTACTGATGATTTAAGTCCATAAAATCTGCTCAGAGTAACAATCAGGCTGCTGCTTGTCTGAAAAACAAATGGACACCAGCACCTGGCCAAATTTACACATGAACTTAACCATCACACTAACTGAAGTTCCAGAAAGTGAGGTTCAAAGTATGGGCCATGAGGATAGTGCTACCCTCCAAAAGAATACCATTATTTTCTAATTTATATAGACATAAATCAGAGGAATTGAATGATAATGGATATTAAGGAAGTAGGTTAATGGTGGGAATATAAAGTTGAATCTGGTTGAATTTATTGAAACGGGCCCACTAAGCAGAGATTCAGGATTCAGTATTGTAGCTTAAATTGTTAGAAAGGGCTCTAACAGTTTGGATGGTTGTTTGAAGCATGGATCCAAAGGTGATCTGCACTGCCGGAAGTTGAAATCCAGAAATTCCCTGGTATAAAGTTTGTGATGGTTAGGTTCATGCATCAACTTGGCCAGGTGATAGTACCCAGCTGTCTGGTCAAGCAAACACTGGCCTAACAATTGCTGTGAGGATGCTTGTGGCTGGTTTATTAAATCATCAGTCAATTGCAGCTGTGACTGATGATTCACCAAAGGGCATGCCTTCCACAATGAAAGAATGCAATTGGCTGGATTTAATCCAATTAATCAGTTGAAGACTTAAAAGCAAGACAGATAGAGGACCTTCACTTCTTCGGCTGCCCAGTGAAGCATTTCCTGAGGAGTTCTTCAAAGTTGCCAGTTCGTTTCCTGAGGAGTTCATCGGACATCTTCCTTGGAGTTGACAGTTTGCTGACTGCCCTACAGAATTTGGACACGTGCATACCCACAGTTGTGTGAGTCACTGTTACAAATCTGATAGAGACACCTCTCATTGATTCTGTTTCCCTAGAGAACCCTAACTAATACAAAGTTGATGAGGGGGTCCAAAGCTTTAGAGTGAATAGAATATTAGAGTGGATTTGTCAGTTAATACCTACTCACCCACCACAGGAATACAGACAAAACATACCTTTCACCAGAACTGTGAGGAATAAATTTGTGAGAGTGAACCCATCGCCTCTGGAGAGTGCTGTGTTTGCCTTTCCCAATAGGTTAGATTTTACTATAGGAAATGTGGCCACTGAATATGGGTCCTTAAACACACTGGGGATGATAGGATCCCAGGTTAGCAGAAGCCAAGTAGCATAACTTAATCACTAAAGACAAGTTAGGTGGGGCTGTCATAATGGAGAACAGAGTCAAAAAGCCAAGTAACATTTTTTGTTGATCATAGGGTACCTAGGAGTAAAATGAATGGGCAATCTACTAAATTCTTACTTGATCTGCATAAAAAGAAGTGTTCTGGGGCAAGTGAATAAAACTTGAATCACATAAAAAGAGAGCCACAGCCCTTCAATCAATTCCCAGACATGAGAGAGTTTACATAGCAAGAACCCCTTGAATGAAGGCGAGTCTGGGAATCTTTGAGAAGAACCATGCTACACTGCCAAAAATTTCTTTCCCAAATGGAACCATGGCCTTATGCATGCCCTGAAGGTATGAGTAACTTACACAAGGAAGTGCTGTACATGTTCACGACAGCCCCTCTCTGGCCACATTACCTTCTCTTACCCAGACTGCAGTCATGACTACCTGGGGAGTTCCATATGATCAGTTGACAAAGAGAAAATAGATGCCTGTTTTGCAGATGGCTCTGCATGATAAACAAGTAAGTACCACTTGAAAGTGGGCAGCTGCAGCACTATAATCCCTTTCTGGGACATGCAAGAAGTACAGTAGTAAAGGAAAACCCTCCTCTTGGGCAAAACTTCAAGCATTGCACCTCATTGTTCATTTAGTATAGAAGGGGAAATGGCCTGAGTTGCATTTATATACCGGTTGATGGGCTGTGGCCAGTGGTTTAGCTGGATGATCAAGGACTTGGAAGGGACATGATTGGAAAAATTGGTGATAAGAGAGGAAAGGTGTGATGGTTAGGTTCATGTGTCAACTTGGCCAGGTGATAGTACCCAGCTGTCTGGTCAAGCAAACACTGGCCTAACAATTGCTGCAAGGATGTTTGTGGCTGGTTAATAAACCAACGGGCTGGTTTATTAAGTCATCAGTCAATTGACTGCAGCTGTGATTGATGACTCAGCAAAGGGTGTGTCTTCCACAATGAGAGAATGCAATTGACTGGATTTAATCCAATTAATCAGTTGAAGACTTCTAAGTGAGATAGTTAGAGGACCTTCACTTCTTCAGCTGCCCATTCAAAATGTTTCCTGAGAAGTTCATCAAAGTTGCCAGTTCATTTCCTGAGTTCATCAAACACGTTCATTGAAGATCCCAGTTCATTTCCCGAGGAGTTCGTCAAAGTTGTTGGATCATTTCCTCAGGAGTTCATTGGACATCTTCCTTGGAGTTGACAGTTTGCTGACTGCCCTACTGAATTTGGACTTGTGCATACCCACAGTTGTGTGAGTCACTTTTATAAATTTTATAGTCATAGATACCTCTCATTGATTCTGTTTCCCTTGAGAACCCTAACCAATACAAAAGATGTATGGATAGATCTTTCTAAATGGGCAAAAACATTAAGCTATTTGTGTATAATGTGATTGCTCACCAGAGGACGACTTTAGCAAATGAGTATTTTAATAATCAATTGTATAGGCTGTCCTATTTAATGTACACTAGTTGGGATCTCCCTAATCATTCTTGTCACTGCCCAATGGGCTCATGAAAACAGTGGCTCAACAACATGGACTTCCACTCACCAAGGCAGACCTAGCTACAGCCACTGCGGTGTGCCCAATCTGCCAGAAGCTGAGACCAACACCAGCTTTGTTATTACACCATTCTCTGAGAGGATCAGCCTGCTACATAGTGAAGGCTGATTACAATGATCACTTCCATCATGGAATGGGCAGTCTTTTGTTTAATTGGAATAGACACTTATTCTGGATATGGATTTGCCTTCCCTGCATTCAATGCTTACCCAAAACTACCGTCCATGGATTTATAAAATGCCTTTTCAACCATCATGGTATCCATACAACATTGCTGTTTTAAAGGAACCCACTCCACAGCAAATGAATACTGGGAATGGGCATATACTCATAGAATTCACTGGTCTTATCATGTTCTCACCATCCCGAAGCAGCTGGATTGATAGAAAAGCAAATGGCCTTTTGAAGTCTCAGTTATACCACCTATTGTGTGTCAATGCCTTGCATGGCTAGGGCACTGTTCTCCAGGAGGCTTTTTATTATTTAATCAGCATCTACTCCATGGTGCTGTTTATTCTTAAATCCAGATTCATGGGTCCAGAAATTAAGGTTGGAAATGAGAGTGACACCCCTCACTGTTACCCCTTGTTACCCGCTAGAAAGATTTTTGATTCTTGTCTCCACAAACTTAAGCTCTGCTGGTCTACAGGTTTTAGTTCCAAAAGCATGAGGGCTTCTACCATGAGACACAACAATGATACTATTGAACTGGGTGTTGAAAGACTGCCACCGAGCCACTTTGGGCTCCTCATGTCTCTGAATCAATAGGCAAAGAAGGGAATTATTATCAAGGGGAAATAGGACTGCAATAACACAATGGAGGTAAAGAAGTGTTTGCCTGGAATACAGGAGAACCCTTAGTGTATTGCTATTTCCCATTATTAAAGCCAAAAGATATCTGCAGCAAGCCAATCAAGGCAATATTACTAATGGCCAAGAAACTTCAGAAATGAAGGTTTGGGCCACCCCACCAGACAAAGAACCACAACTAGTTGTAAAGTGAATATGGAATAATTAGTGGAAGAAGGCCACTATAAATACAAACTTTTCCATGTGAACAGCTGTAGAAATGACAACTGTAATGGTCTTGAGTATTTTTTGCTTGTTTTTTTATTAATGTGAATATATATATATGTGTGTGTGTGTCTGTAAAGAAAATATCTTTCTTCTTTCCTGTCTTATCCCATTGTCATATAAAATAAGATGTATTAACTTTATATTATTAGTATCTAAGTTACAAGTTATTGAGTTGAAGAGTAAATACTTCCCAAGAATTTGCCACCTCTTCTGGGGAAAGAGATTGTGTGTTTCCACTTGTATAGAAGACAGCTGGATCATGTTATGCAAAATAGAACTGTTATTGTTTTTATTTTGAGACTAATACCATTTAAGAGATGTGTATGGATGCCAAGTCAAAAAAGAGGTGGTTTGAGATGGCTAAATTCATGTGTCAACTTTGCTAGGTTATGATGCTCAGTTGTTTGTTCAAGCAATCACTGCCTGATTGTTACTGTGAGGCTAGTGCATGGATTGAAATCATCAGTCAGCTGATTGTATCTATCACTGATTACATCTACATTCAATGAAGAGGATTACATGCAGCAATGAGAGGGGTCTCATCTAACCAGCTGAAAGTCTTAAAGGAAGACTTGATTATTTCTGCAGTCAGAAAGAAGAACTTCTGTCTTTATCTAAGTCAGCAGATTCTCCTGGGAATTCATTGAAATCTTCATCTCAGTTCCCAGCTTGAAGCTTGCCCTATGGAATTCGGACATGCCAATTCCCAGTCATGTGAGATAATTCCTATAACAAATATCATAATATTTACTTATATAAATGTATGTGTTTATGTAAACACATGTATTTATATAGCTTGTCAGTTCTGTTTCCCTGGATTAGCCTGAATAATGCATTTTCCCACATCGTGTTTTCCTTATCTTTGTGTCATTTATGAACATCTTCAGTATTATAAATTTGTATTTTCCTTCCTTTAAAATACGAGCTCCAGAAGAGCAGAAAGATTTCAGTCCATTTGATGCTTTACTCTCAGCATCTATAAGTGTATCTTGTGAACAATAAATATCAAAATGTACATGCTATATGAACAAATATTTAGTGGGATTTAGATCCTCAATTCATTTGAAAAATTGATTTGTGTAAACATTATTTGTTTCAGAAGATGTATATAATAAAATATGGTAAATATTTTACACAATACTTAGGTGATGGTTGGATGAAATAAGCATATTAACTGCACAACTAGCCTAGCCAATAGAAAATTACAAATGATTTTTCTTCAGACATAAGCAACTGCTTGGGTAAGATATTCACAGAAGTATCCATAGAGAGTTGAATCAAATTTAAATCACTATTTCTGTCCATCAGTCTGAGTAAACAGATGCCCTGGGGGAAAAGTAACCTAGATTCTTCAGTAACAAGACTCTGGAGTTATGGAAGACTCCAGTTAGGCTGTATCAATAATTTTTTAATTTTAGTGCATAGTATATTGTCCAACATATAATAATATTTATAACAACAATAGTTTTGGAGTTAAAGGACAATAATTGAAAAGAATAATGTTTTTTTTTAAATATAGTTTAAAAGGTTATAAACCTAATAAATGTAGATATAATTATCTCTATAAATATATCTTAATATTTATATACTACAATATATAAAATACTTTAAAACATGATATTTAAGTGCTTTAAATATAAAATATATTGTGAGAAAATAGATAAATTATTACAGTCCTAGAAAATAAAAAAAGAAACAAAGGAGCATATACAGTTGACAATTTTTTTAACATAGTGAAGTGTGGGTTACTGGGATGGGAAATAGAGGGATGGAAAGTTCACGGAACAGATGGCAGAAATATATTGAAGAAATCAAAGGAGATTTACAAGTCACTAAAATAAAGTATCTAAAAGTGTAGTAGAGAAAGTTTGTTTGCATATTAATACATTTTTCTGCTTTCAAAATGACTCCTAGAATATAAATAAATTAAAATAAAACATTTTAAATGACAGATGATTAATTAAGAAGAGTCTTCCAAAAACAGTGAATAAAACAAGTTAAGACAAATAGAATTGTATGTCACCATCAAATTGAGGCCTGCCCTAGAAACTTCAGACTAGCTGATCCATACAGTTGCATGAGCCAGTTCCTATAATATATTTCTTAGTATTTACACACACACACACACACACACACACATACACTGTCAGTTATGTTTCACTGGAAAATCCTTATTTACTTAAAGACTATTTCAAAAAAATCATTTTGTTTATGGGCTAATTTGGATGATATGAAACATATTGTCCAGAATCATAGAAACTTATCTTTATTTTTACCTGATTCTACAATAAAAAAATAAAATCAGTTTCATTCAAATAGATTTGTAGTCAGCATATTGTGTATTACAGTTGTAGTGAGGTTAGATAAATAATAATTGCATGACTATCAGGAACTTCAAAATTATAGGAAGGTTAAATAAATTGTAGAATAACAGAATCTATTTTCAAACTTCTGTTATAGTTTTCCCAGGTGAAAAAGAAATGATCCTTTATCATTAGTACTCATGTTTAGTTAATTAAATGGGCCATGCTCATTTTGAATTTCTAAAAAAATTATTTTAAAAAAGATAAGTGAAAAAACTTAACTTACTTTTCGAAATATCCTTTAAATGATAAAGCAATGATTTTTAAATTTTCATTTTATTGTATGGGAAAGTTATTTGAATATAGAGGAACTCTGAAATCAATTTATGTTCATATGTATCAAAACAATGAAACCAAATTTTAAATGTAAATATAAATATATATAAAGTATTTACAATTATTGTTATACTCCTGAAAAGTTTAATAAATATAAAAATAAAAATTATATCTTAAAATATGAGGGAAAAAAGATGCTTCTGAGGAGGTGTTATAAAACCCTTCTACCAAAAACAGGCATTCATTCATTTATTGACAAATATTTATTAAGTAAGCTGGTATGATTGTTAGGTTCGTATGTCAACTTGGCCAGGTAATGGTGCCCAGATGTCTGGTCAAGGAAACACTGGCCTATCTGTTGCTGCAAGGAAATTTCCTGGACTTGGATCATCAATGTTTTGATTACATCTATGGCTGACTATATCTGCAGTTGGCTAGAAGAGTGTCTTCCCCAATGAGTGAACTTTAATGTAATCAGTTCAAGGCTTCTAATGAGGAGGTGATAGTTTCAGCAGCAAGAAGAGAGAACTTTCATCTCTAATTCAGCCAGTTAGTCTTTCCTGGGAAATTCATCAGAGACCTTCACTGTAGTACCAGTGTGCAGCCTGCCCTATGGAATTTGGACTCGTGCATCCCCACAGTTGAGTGAGACATTTTTATAACATCCCATATTATTTACAGATATTATCTGTTGATTCTGTTTCTCTAGAAAACCCTGACTAATACTATATTCCTTAATATAGTGAAATAATGTAAAATTCTAAAAATGAAGATACTAGAAAAATGTTAATAGTTTATTGTTATTTCTTGAAAGTAATATAAATTATAGGAAAAAGAAATTTCATTTACCACTTAAAAGTGAAATAGAGAGTACCTTGAAAAAATAGGTAAAAGTTATCTTGCAGGGACATAAATATTAAAATATAAATTAACAGCACTGTTTTATAGACAGAGCAAGCCAAATACTTTTCCTCTAAATTGTTAGATGCCATTTGGTAAGTCATTTCAGTTCCCCTTAAGTTATTCTTTTAATTGTAAACTGGATTACACTAGCTGACATCTGATGATCTCTCTCTCTCTCTCTCTCTCTCTCTCTCTCTCCTTTAATATAAAATCTTTAAGCTCTGCAACTCTTTTTTAATCATTTTGTTGTAGAATATAACATATATACATAGAAGTAATAACTTTCCAACTGTAATTTAACAAGTAGTTAGAGAGCAAATTTCAAAGAATATTATGGGTTACAGTTCCATGGTTTCAGTTATTTCCTTACTGTGGAATATAACATAGATACAAAAAGGTGATAGCTTTCAAATTACAATTTATCAAGTAGCTATAGAAAAAAATTCAAAGAATGCTATGGGTTAGAATTTCACCATTTCAATTCTTTCTTTCTAGCTATTCTAATACCCTAGGAAATAAGAAAAAGAAAATTATATAGAGATTCAGTATCTGTAATCCTTTGTTAAATTCCGTCTTGTCTGTTGCTACCTCTTCCTCTAGTTTAATCACTTTCCCAATCTTCAGGGATGTCTAGGCAGTGACCACCCAAAATTTTTCTATTGAAAAGGGGTGTTGACTTTATGAGAAAAGGGGACATATCTGCTGGATGTCCTTGAAGAGGTCATTGCCTCTGGGTTTTGGGATTTAGCTGGCATAGGAATTCCAAGAAGGATTTGTGTTTCAGAAGAATAAACTTTGTAAGTGAAACTTTTATAAAGTCTCAGATAGGGATCCAGGTATTTTTTAAGTTTTTCAGGACAACTGTTGACTTGGTCTTATCATACAGTGGCCATTTGGCATATCTAGTTGGAGCTTGCATCGTAGTAACCTCCAGGACAGCCTCTTGACTCTATTTGAACTCTCTTAGCCACTGAAACCTTATTTTTTGCCTTTCTTTTCCCCCTTTTGGTTAAAAAGGCAATCTCAATCCCTTGATATCAGGGTCAGGCTCATTCCCAGAATCTATGTCCCGCATGGCCAAGAAGACTCATTCATCTGGGGGGGAGGGGCTGTCCACACTAGGAGGGAAGATGATGGATTTATTTGCAGAGTTAGGCTTAGAGAGAGAAAGTTTGTATTTGAGCAACAAAAGAGATTCCCTGGAAGTGTCTCCTAGACATAATTAAAGGTGGGATTAGCCTCCCCTGTAAAACCATAAGTTTTAACTGAGTGAGAGCCTTAAGGTCAAGGGCTTGACTTATAAATTAAGGGGTTCTTAAGTTCACATAGCATATATTATGTCCATGACAATCCATCCATATCTCACATTATCATCACTTAGTTGTACAGTCCTCATCACTCTCATTTAAAAAAAAATTCTCATGACCCAAAACACCTCATAGCTCTTGTCAGCCCTTAATTATTTGTCCCTAATATTTGTGTGGCACTAGTATGATATTCATATTAATTATAGTCTCTAGTATGCAATAGATAGATTTTTTCCCATATACCCCTCTGTTTTCAACTCTTTGTGGTAGTGTCATACTTAGAAGTATATCATGCAAGCACCTATCAATATTTGTGTTGCTGATCTGTGGGAAACACGCCTTTAAACATTTTCAATCTCATTTGCCTTAAGTAGAGCGCTGATACTTATAATCCCATTAACACATCACCCCTATCCATTCCCATACCTTTGAATTCACCATCATCGATATGTAAGAACATATTAGATTGTCATTCCCCCTCACTACATTACATCTATCACTATGTTTCCAATATTCTGCATTATAAGACATTGATTTTACATTGTTCAAGGAGTTCATAGAAGTGGTAACATACAACATCTCTCCTTTTGTGTCTTACTTATTTCTTTCAGCATTATATTTACAAGTTTCATCCATGTTGACATATTTTTCAGGACATTGTTCCTTCTTACAGTTGCATAGCATTCCAACATATGTATATGCCACATTTTGTTTATCTACTCATCTGTTTAAGGACAATTGGATTGTTTCCATATCTTGGAAATGCTGCTATGAACATCAGTGTGCAATGTCTCTTCATGTCACTGCTTTCAAATCTTTTGGATATATACCAAAAAGTGGAATTTCTGGATCATAGCGTAATTCAATACCTAGTTTTCTGAGAACCTAACAAACTGTCTTCCACAATGGCTATACCATTATACATTCCCACCAGCAGTGAATAAGAATTCCAATTTCTTCATATCCTCTCCAGCATTTGTTGTTTCCTATTTGTTTAATGGCAGCCATTCTTATTGGTGTGAGGTGGTATCTCATTGTGGTTTTGATTTGCATTCCCCTAATAGCTAGTGAAGATGAACATTTTTTCATGTGTTTTTTAGCCATTTGTATTTCCTCTTCAGAAAAAAAATGTCTTTTCATATCTTTTGCCCATTTTATAATTGGGCTGTTTGAACTATTGTTGTTGAATTGTAGGATTTCTTTATATAGGCAGGATATCAGTCTCTTATCAGATATATGGTTTCCAAATATTTTATCCCATTGAGTTGACTGCCTCTTCACCTTTTTGACAAAGTTTTTTGAGGCACAGAAACTTTTGATTTTGAGGAGTTCCCATTTGTCTATTTTTTCTTTCATTGTTCTTTGATTATAAGGTCTAAGAAGCGAACTTCTAATACGAAGTCTTGAAGATGTTTCCCTATACTGTCTTTTAGGAGTTTTATGATACTGCCTCTTATATTGAGGTCTTTGATCCACTTTGAGTTAATTTTTGTATAGGGTGTGAGAGGTAGGGGTCCTCTTTCATTCTTTTGGATATGGATATCCAGTTTTCCCAGCCCCAGCTGTTGAAGCGACTGTTCTGACCCAGTTCTGTGGATTTGGGGGCCTTATGAAAAAACAGTCAACTTTATCTGGGGGTATATTTCTGAACTCTCAATTCAATTCCATTGATCAATATGTCTATCTTTATGCCAATACCATGCTGTTTTGAGCACTGTAGCTTTATAGTAGGCTTCAAAGCGTGGAAGGATAGGTCCTACCACTTTGTTCTTTTTTAGGATGGTTTTGGCAATTCAAGGCCCCATTATCTTCCAAATAAATTTGTTAACTAGCTTTTCCAAGTCTGACAATAGGTTGCTGGAATTTTGATTGGAATTGTGTTGAATCCATAGATTAATTTGGGTAGAATTGACATCTTAACAATGTCAGTGTAACAATGTTTATTCTTCCTATCCATGAACATGGAATATTTTTCCATATATTTAGGTATTTTTTATTTTTGTTGAGTAAAATTTTGTAATTTTCTGTGTCTTTTATGTCCTTGATTAGGTTTATTCCCAAATACTTAAATTTTTAGTTGCTATTGTGAATAGAATTATTTTTTATTGCCTATTCAGTTAGGTCATTACTAGTGTATAGGAACATTAGTGACTTAAACGCATTAATTTTATATCCCAACACTCTGCTGTTTTTTTTGTTTGTTTGTTTGTTTTTTGTAGCTCAAGTAGCTTTGTCATTGAATTCTCAGGATTTTCCAAATATAAGATCATATCATCTGCAAATAATGAGTTTTACTTCTTTCTTTCCAATTTGGATACCTTTTATATCTTTGTCTTGGTGACTTGCTGTGTCTAGAACTTCTAGCACAATGTTGAATAATAGAGGTGACAGTAGGCATCCTTGTCTCATTCCTGATCATAGGAGGAAGACTTTCAGCCTCTCACCATTGAAAGGCTGTGGGTTTTTCACATATATCCTTTATCATATTGTAGAAGGTTCCCTCAATTCCTATCTTTTGAAGTGTTTTTATCAAAAAGGGACAGTCTCGCTGCTGCCAGATAGGAGGTGGTCTTAATGGAACACACTCACCACATGCCTGGAATCATCTGCATTTTTGTCATCATTCCCTCCACGTACTGTGGGGGCCCTCTCTGATCAGTCACAGCCTGAAACCAAGTCCTGTCTGTCCTCTGCCCTGTCTCTCTAGTTTCTTTCATGGAGGAGAAGCCCATTGCACCTCACCTACTCCACCATCTGGTAGCTCAGAAGTTCGCCCATGTCCATTGTTCTAGGTCCAGTCAACACCAGTTATACAGGTTCCCCCTGCAACTGTTTTAGTAGCTAAAAATATCTCCAAGTACGCAATGAAGATGACTAATATTTGGTTAAGTAGTAGACAACACTTAACATTTTTATATTCCCTCTCTTTCTACAATGAGGACATTTTTGATAAAGTAAACACTAGGGGAAGAATTGAAGAAGAAAGAAGTTATTAGAAGGAAAAATGCAGTAGTGAAAAAGAGAAAAGCATTTAAAAGTGATACACACCACTTCTCTTGGTGATAGTGGGAAAACAAATATGAGTATATATATATTTTTTGTCAGATCACCAATTGGCAGTAATACCTTATGCTATCCACTAAGAGTTTAGGAATTATTTTTTTATTTTTTATTGTTTTATAAACTGGGTCTTTACATGTGCTTATTTTTAACCAGTGTGGGTGCTGATGGTAAATAATAAGGGCAAAGATGGGAACCTGGAAGAAAAGCCTGATTCCCTGAGGCACGAAAAATGGGAAACTGGAAGCCCCAGCATAACCCCTTGGAGATGGGGACTGATAACAGAAGGGAAAACAGAGTCTGGTTTAGACCAAGGAGGGGTCAGAAGGGAGCTGACCATGTAGTGCCAGAGAGACGTTGGCTAGAAAAGATAACAGCTAAGTGCAGGAGTCCTTTGGACCCCTTAGCAGAGGTTCCCAACTCCAGCTGCATGAAAAAATCATCAGAGGAGATTTAATGATACATTTTTCCAGCCCCCATCACATTCACAGACTAGTTGATTCAGAACAGGGGTTAGTCAGGCACCTGTATTTTTTTTTAAAGTATCTCAGGTAATTCTTTTCTTTTTCTTTAATATTCATTTTATTGAGATGTATTCACATACCACGCAGTCATACAAAACAAATCGTACATTCAGTTGTTCACAGTACCATTACATAGTTGTACATTCATCACCAAAATCAATCCCTGACACCTTAATTACCACACACACAAAAATAACAAGAATAATAATTAAAGTGAAAAAGAGCAATTAAAGTAAAAAAGAACACTGGGTGCCTTTGTCTGTTTGTTTGTTTGTTTGTTTCCTTCCCCTATTTTTCTACTCGTCCATCCATAAACTAGACCAAGGGGAGTGTGGTTCTTATGGCTTTCCCAATCCCATTGTCTTCAAGATTCATTGTCTTCAAGATTCATGTCTTCAAGATTCATGGGTTCTGGGTTGTAGTTTGATAGTTTCAGGTATCCACCACCAGCTACCCCAATTCATTAGAACCTTAAAAGGGTTGTCTATATTGTGTGTAAGAGTGCCCAGCAGAGTGACCTCTCAGCTCCTTTTGGAATCTCTCTGCCATTGAAGTTTATTTCATTTCCATTCACATCCCACTTTTGGTCAAGTAGATGTTCTCCATCCCACGATGCCAGGTCTACATTCCTCCCTGGGAGTCATATTCCACGTTGCCAGGGATAGTCACTCCCCTGGGTGTCTGATCCCTTGTAGGGGGGAGGGCAGTGATTTCACCTGCCAAGTTGGCTTAGCTAGAGAGAGAGGGCCACATCTGAGCAACAAAGAGGCATTCGGGAGGAGGCTCTTAGGCACAGTTATAGGGAGGCTTAGCCTCTCCTTTGCAGCAACAGTCTTCCCAAGGGAAAATCCTGTGGTAGAGGGCTCAACCCATCAAACCATCAGTCCTCTATGTCTGTGAGCATGTTAAAGAGTTTAGGAATTATTAACTTAATATCTGAGAATTCACAGATATCTGTTAAGCAGTCATTGCCCAGACCTCACCTTCTCTCACTTCCTTTATTGAGGAAGTCACAAACACACTTAGAGGCCATCCTCCAGCCGTCTGCTACCCACACCTCCTGTAATGTTGTGAGCCTTCCACATCCTGGGGTAGAAGTTCATGGAAAAGTCTGACGTTAAAACCCAGAAACTGGGAAGAAGCAGCTCCAGATGCTTATCAGAACAGTAATTCTCAGTGGCAGGACCTTGTTTCCCCCAAGGTGCTAAAAACTACACTCAAACAGTGTAGATTCTCTTCTCTTCTCCAGTGCAAGGTGGGATGTGCAGAGCTGCCATCTATCAATCCAACCCAGATCATGTTTTCAATGCCAGGAGACCCATTGTGACAGGAGTTCTTCTCCTGCTCTTTTGGACGTTTTGGACTAAGTGGCAAGGAGATTTACCCTTTCTGGACTCTTAATTCTATACAATAAAGGGATCATTTGCTGAAAGTTTCTGTTGTGCCCAGAACCTGTATTCTCATGATGCGCTATTGTAGTAATTTGCTCCACATCCAGCTATAGTCAATTTGGGTAAATTTCCTAAATATTACCTATCTTACCCGGCATAAAAATCTCCTATATGCCAACACCTACTGAGAACAGATATTGAGTCTAAGGGTGTGGAAATTATGTGACACTGGTAATACAAGTAATGCAAATTCAAGATTAGAAAAAAAAAATACTCTGAAGAACTGTTTTCTATGTAACTTTGCAAATAGCATGATAATTTGTCCCATAATTTATTCATTATAAATGATAAAATATGATAGACATGTTTGTCAGATTTGAATCATTGGTCATTTTCTTATACATATCCTGATATTATTTCCCTAGTATAAAATTTCATGTGATACATTCAATTTATTGAAATAGCAGGTCTGGGGCATATAAAATGCTGCAGGAATTTAGAAAGTACTGGGGGTATAATAACACAAGCAGATTGCATTAGTGGCAGAGAAGGACATAGAAAATAGTAAGCAAAGCCTTACAACTTAATAAACTCAGATTAGAGTCTTGGTTATTGCTTGTCCCAAAATGCCTGAATCTATTTGAAGTTTCCACTGAAAATCTTTGGTCAATTAAATGTGTAGAATGATATAAATGAGCAGAAAATAGAGCATTTTCAGAAAGGCTGGCTCATGTTACTAAACCTATACTTGTCAGTTCAGTTTAACTCTCCTTCCAGAAATGACTGGAGTGTCTGACATTAGCTCAGTGAGCTAAAAACTTCTAATTCTCTCTCAAAATATTATGGTTTCATATTTTTATGCAGGCATTTCATCTTCTTTTTAAAGGTACTGCTGATCTTTCTTCCCTTTTACCTCTTGTGTTCTATTAATATTACTTTCTCTTTTAATTAATCACAATTAAAAACTCAGCACCTGTTCAAATAGATAAGATTACCAAAATACCCGTTTTCCTTGTCACTGAGTGAATTAGCTCAGACACTTTTTAAATCTCTTTTACTGACTGTTTAAATCAACATAAAAAATTATAACATTATTTGGCATTATGAAGGCATATCCTGAACCCCCTAACAAATGTTCAAAATGCATAATGATCAAGAAATATTATCCATTTCTCACCTATGATCCCAGCCTTTAGGTGTCTGATCAAAAATAAATCATAGGATGAAAGCAGAATCCTTATTAAACTCAAGGGACAGTTCAGTTTTTTTTTGTCCCCAATCATAACGATTGGCCAATCTTATCAGTGTTTTCCCGCAAACCTTACTTGCATTGTTTTTACAAACAGATTTCTATTCATAAATGGAAGAGGCTCCTATGGGCACAGGCATATGCAATTATCAGGTGCTTAATCACATTGATACATAAGTTGTGAGTAAGGAATTGAATGAGCCAAGTTAGGGCAGTGAAATGAAAATTGGCTTGTCACATGTGAAAGATAAAGCCTGTGATATTTCATGATAGATGTTAATGTATCATGTCTGGGATTCTTTTGGTCAAGATCCTTGGTAGGTCTGCAAGAAAAAAATTATACAATATCATACATCATATATTATGATTTACAATGGCATAACCACAGCCATTTTTATGTCTTCCAAGATTTTCTTTAAGGGAAAATAGATTCCTCATCTTCCACACAAACTACCTGAAAAACAAACATTTAAATTTTTGAATTTCACAAATACTATCACAAAACCGATTTAAATCCTACTTAAACCAGTTTTAGATAAGAGGTCACTAGGGCAGAGGCACATCCTGACAGGAGATGAACAATCACTGACGTGGATAAAACTAAACTGTTGCAGTTACCTACTCTCCACTATTTTTTACTGAGAAAGGTGAGAGCCACAAAGTTCCAGACCCCAGCCATGGATGCCTTTGCCGTATTTCACTATGTATTCTTCTCTGAGAAACACAGTGGCTGAATGTTAAATACTGTGGTTGAAAGAAATTATCTTCTCAGCACCATCTGCCTTTCTTCATCCTTCTCGTGGATCTCACAACAGCAGAGGCTGAAAACAGAATAAAATGTATCTCACAAATCCCTCACTCAAATTCAATAAGTGCTAATGCCACCGTTTTAAAGAAGGCTCATATGTCACACTTAAGCCCACTACTTGTTTCTGCTTTTCACATTTTATATTAATTAAGCATAAAATTTTTCAGTTACCCTCAATAGCTTTCAGAGGAAAGTTGAAATTTCCAAATTAGTGCATAGGTGAATAATGATCTGACATCTCCTTTACTGTCCATCTCATATTCTACTATTTCCTTTCCATGTTACATTTCTTCCAAGGAAATCAATCAACTTGAGTTTCCCTCAATGTGAATGGTCATTTACATTTACCATTGGCTTATCCTTTGTCATAACTTTTTCTCCTGTTTCCCACATAGGTCTAGCATATATTCATTCTTCAAAGTTCATTTCCTGCTTTACCTTTTTATATTCTCAAAGCTGATTTTAAAGGAATTCTTCTCCCCTATAGAAACCTTAACACACACACATCTGTACCAGATGTTATCACAACAATCTTGCCTTGGTCCAGATACCTATAGTAAACCACTCAATACTAATGTAATTACTAAGAACATGCTGATATATAATCCACACTAGATAAAAAACAATTTCTGATTCAAAGCAATTATTAAATCATATAGATACATGCATATTCCTTAAATATGTCTGTGTATATTGATATATGGTTTGATAGATATATAAGGATATACAAATCAAACAAAAATAATGTATTAATTTTATATCACTGCTGTAATAAATTGCCATAGACTTAATGGATCACAAAGACATCACTTATTATCTCATGGTTCTGGAGAACAGAATACTAAACTGAAGTGAGGAAGGTTGATTCCTTGTGGAGGAATTGTGGGAACTCCTGTAATGCTTAAACCTGTGCTACAGCATTCAACATGGGATTATACCATTATGTATGACTCCTCTAAATGTTTTATGTGTTTATTGAATTTCATTTGATGCAGAAATTAAAAAATTATTAGAGAAGTTGCTGTTTTACAGAAAAATCGTGTAGAAAATACATAGTTCTCACATACCTCCACTCATACGCTTTTCCTTATTATTTACATTTTGCATTTGTGTGGTTCCTTTGTTACAATTAATGACACCATGTTATCATAATGATACTTTTAGCTATAGTCCATAGTTTCATTAGGGTTCACTGTTGTGTGGTAATTACTCTGTTTTAAAAAAATTATTCTAGTAACGTATGTACTCTTTACCTTTTAAGGTAACATATTCAGTGGTTCCAATGATTAGGAAGTAGAAATCGTTGGGGCAGGAGGGGCAAAGAATGTCAGACATGCCACAGGCACACCTGCCATGAAATATCGTAGACTATCTTTCACACATGACAAGCTGATTCTCACTTCACGACTCAACCTTGGCTTCATTCAATTCCTTACTCACAACTTATGCATCAATGTGATTAAGCATCTGCTAATTGCATGTGGCTGTGCCCATCAAGAGCATCTTCAACTTATGAATAGAAATAGTTTGTGAAAGCAATGCAAACAAGGTTTACATGAAAATGGTGATGAGATTGACCAATTGCTATGATTGGAGAAAGGCATAAGCTGACCTGTCCCTTGAGTTTAATGAGGACTCTGCTCTTATCCTATGATTTATTTCTGCCTCCTGATTGGCCACCCAAATTTTAAGGTCGTAGTTGTGAAGTGGATAATATTTCTTGATCATTATGCATTTCGAATATTTGTTAGGGGGTTCAGGATATGCCTTCACAATGCCAAATAAAGTTATAATTCTGTATTTTGAATTAAACAGTGAAAACAATTAGAAAAGTCTCTGAGCTAATTTGCTGGATGAAGAGGATAACTAATTTGGCATTCTTGTCCATCTGAAAATGATTTTATTTTTTTTATTCAGCCTACCACAGTCAATAACTGTTGAAAAAATGCATAGATATGCTAGATGATTTGCATATATTAACAGAGTAACACATGGAACCTGCTTTCTAAGTGGAGATAAAATACACATATGAATATTCTTATTAAAAGACAAAAGCTACCATATTATAATAGTAAAAATAAAGTATTGTATGAGTTCTGACAATGAATAATCTTTTCAATCAGGCAAAAATGGATAACTTCATAGCCTCAGTCTGCTGTTGAAGAAAGTATGGACTTTGGACCTGCAGAAATGGAGCAATTGATAATCAGATAGAAAATTAGGTAATTACATTAACTGTTTCCATTATTGCTAAGATTACCAAAGCATTTATATACTTCTAGTCATTTGAGAATGATTCTTCTGTTGGTGTAGAGAATTCATTCCAAGGAAATTTTAAAGTGGTTATGCTTTATATCCTGTTCCTCTAAGTATTTTGCTACTTTGTTATGAGACATGGTTTGTGGCACTAATTACCCTTTGATACTATGAATGTTTTAAATCAAATAGGCAGATATTGAATCAACTAAAGGAAATGCCAATTCCTTCATTTCTATTTATTAGTGTTAATATTATCAACAGTTTAACTTTATTTGATCCTGAAATGAAAAACAATTTCATATGTTTATGTTAGTATGTCAGCTATGGGAACAACTGATAATGCTGAATGGGCTGATTTTTTCCAATATTAGTTGAGAGTAATGCTGCAAGATCAATTTTAAGTCCTCTGCTAATTCACTCAGTTATTTTTAGAGAACAAATCTATTCCCCAAGGAAAATCTGACGCTTAATTTTTTTTAATTGCAAAGATAAAAACCCAAATCCAAAACACTATGTAAACAATAAATACACTACAGCAGGATTATTTTACCATATTATAAACCATTTCAGTTTGCGATGTCTTCCAAAGGAAAATAATATATTGGTGGAATTTTGTTATGAAGGCAATATATGGTTATCATTATTTAATGATCTTTAATTTGACAAAATGTTTATGTCAAATTATAGCATATGATTTTAACAATACAGAAAAGGAGAAACAGTATTATTAAATTAATTTTATAAAAATATTTGATTACAGGAACTGTTTATCAGCACAATTTGCAAATTCCAAGACAAGTGGAGAGGAAAAGTCTATTCCAGAAGGGAGGCATCATAGAGGGAGTTCATCAGTTTCTATGACGCATGTTCAGCATTTCTCAGTGTGGTCCTCAAAGCATCTGAATCCAAACCACCTGAGAAGCCAGTAAATGCAGATTCTCAAGTTCCACCCTAGAGACACTGATTCAGTGGGTCACGAGTGGGATCAGGGGCTCTGCATTTTAACAGATCCCCAGGTGAATCTGAGGCATCCTAGTTCTTGCTCTCTCTTATAGTAGTTCTCATTTATTCAGTCCTTTATTCAAAGGTATATACTGAGTTTCTGCTCTGTGCTAAGCTATTTTCTAGGTTCTGGAGATATGGGAGAGAAAAAAAGAGGCAAATTCCCTTCCCATGTGGAGTTTATATTCTACTGGAAGAGACACACGATAAATAAACAAATACACACAAAATAATTGATTATATGAGCTGTTTATTGGCACAATTTGTGCTATATCAGAAGTTGGTCAATTAATTGGTGGAAGAAATGACAAATTTTGCAAAAAATATTTTTTAAAATTAGTAGTTATATAAATCTGATTTCAACTTTGTTTTCCTCAGAATTAAGACATATATAGAATTCTTGGTTTCAGTTTTTAATCAACGGATTTTGGTGGTTAGATTAAGTTATTTCTATAATCTCTTTTTACCTCCAAATTCTCTATTTGAAAGTTTTAATGATTGTGTTTATATAGTTATAGGAATAATTAAAATATTAAAAGAAAAGAAAAGAAAAGAAAAGAAGGAAATTTGCAATTGTCATCTATTGATATGATATGATATGCAATATGACATAAAATTTTTATTTTACTATATGTAAATTGTATAAATAAAATGTTTTTTGCTAATGCATGAGGAAGGGATGTTTGGACAACTTTTCACCAATTTAAAGTTAATGTTTGTAGACACATATTGTTATTCAATACCAAATTCACTTGGAGTCACCGTAGGGTGACCAATCATTCTCCAAGAACATGACTAATGAAGTTTCTTCCAGGATGAATACGGCATCAATGGATGTACAAAATGTAACATTGATTAGCAATTCCCCAAAGTAGGGTTTGGAAAACTATGGCTAGCATGGGCCAAATCCTGCTGGCTACCTGTTTTTGTAAATAATGTTTTCTTGGCACAGAGCCATGCCTACTTGTCCATCTACTGTGTATGGTGCCTTTCACTCCACAATGACAGAGCTGAGTACTGATGACAGAGTCTAAATAGACTATAGTGCCTCAAATATTTACCATCTGGCCCTTTACAGAAAAAAATTCCAACATCTATTCTATAACCAAGTTGCACAGGTTAATTATTAAATATATCATATATATAGATTTAATGAAATAATATAGTTAAACAGAAGAGATTTAGTACATAAGGGAGGGCTAGTAAAAATCAAAGTTGAAATTTGAACCTAAGATTGTCTGATTCTAAAATCCATGCTCTGTTTTATTATACTATCTTGCATTTACACACACACACATATATATATATATATATATATGTGTATATATATATATATATATATATATATATATATATATATAAAGGAGTTAAGTTTCTCACAATAAAGTTTGTCTACATTTATTTTAGAAAGGATAATAGGAAGATTAATTTGTAAAATTGCCCATTGGGAATCATAAACCAGTCTTTTTTAATGTTGTATCATGTAATTAGTGGAGGCTTAATGATTTCATCAATTTTAGCAATAGTTTTGGAATTGAAAGATTGTTTAGCACTTATAATAACTCAGATTACGTTTCTATTCTCAGTGATCCATGTCCTTTTCCTATTTTTTTTTCCTGCCTCTTCATTCCTCCTATATCTCATTCCACCTACACTGGAATTATTTTCAGTTGAGAAAATAATGATAGGTGAAATTAAATTTAGTCATAATCAAGAATTATTAACAGCTCTGATAAGGGTTTGGCAATAGAGAAAGTTGAAAATATTGACAAAAACAATTTTGGGTCAGTATTAAAATATACTACTTTAAAAAAAGACATATTTTATCCCAGAAGTCTGTCAAATAAAAATTGATTTTAATTAGTGATAAATTCTTTGAGTGTAGCACAAAATTAAAGAAACATAATGCAGCATTGAACAACATTAAGCAAAATGCTAGTGCTAGCGTGAGTAATAAATTGAACTTGGAATAGTGTGTAAGGATGCGCATTTTGTAGGAGGGGTTTTTCTGAATTGAGTAGATTGTGAAGTTACGTAAATGAAAATTACTTCTACGTGTATGCATGTAACAACTTTTTTTTAAAAACAAGTGTGACTCAACTAACTCCTTCCTACTGTCCATGAATGGAACAAATTTAAAGTGTTGCCGCATCACTCATATGGGCTTGATGGTTATGCTTTATGGCCAACATAAGAGTGGTATTTTATTGGCAATGAACAAAACAAAAGTAAAGAGGTTAGTTCTAATTCCAAGACACATATAATATCCACAAAATCTGTAGGATTTTTAATGAAGTAGAGTCCCCAAGAACTGGAAATGTCCTTGTAACTGTAAATGTCATGGGAGCACCATGGCTACAGTTATGGATTCTAGAGGACTTCTAATCATTTATATCCAGGGTAACTCAAATAAGGCCTTCCTTTGCTGAGCAGTGCATCTTGGTTTAAGGCATATCGTTGGTTTTTAATTGCGGTCTTTTGATAAGTGTCATCTAGAAGTTTGTATAAGGCCTTGACCCTCACTACCCAGCTTGCGTGCCACTGCCATCCTTTCCTAAACCCAGAAGACAAATTTGAAGCTAATGTAATCCAATGAAATCTATTTTCAATCCATCTTGTGATCATTTGCACTATGGCAATACTTTCTTTGTTTTATATTAGAAACTTGAATATGGTTGGTATACTAGGTAGTTACTCTTATTCAAAGTCCATGGAGGTTTAAGTTCCCAAGTTTTCAAATAACCGTGACTAACATCAACTCAACTTTTGAAGCCTGAACTATGACCAACAAAACATAGACTCTTTGAGAAACAGAAAGAGGGATTCATTCCCTGGCACAATCCAGTTGATCTTGTCATCTAGTGAATGGTGGTGTTTATTCTTTAAAAATCTAGTGATCCTACTACATGAGACAACATTGTTTATGTCATGATTTTTGAAATAGCCACCACCACCTGTCATACAAGAGAAAAAAGGAAATAATGAAGAAAAGAAAAGGTTAAGGTGGAGATAGTAAATGATTTGCTTTTTGGTGAAATTGACATCATTTCTATGCAAATGTGTCTTCTCTCTTCCTATTTTGTGAGCTATTTCTTTCACAAACAGATTTTTAGACTAATTGTTGTATCTGCCACTTGCTAAATCTGTTTTCTAAATTACAAATTCAGCCTTCACTGCGGGTGTACTGCCAGTCACTTCTTTCACAAAAGATCTTTGTACTAATTGTTTTATCTGCTGCTTGCTAAATCTGTTTGCTAAATTATACCTTTCATTGAAATAACACCAAAACTTACTCAGGAAGCAATTAGTAGGTATTGACTTTTTTTTAAAAAAAGCAACAGTTTGTATGCTTTAGATGGTGTGGAAGGGTCTGAAGGATAGATGTACAAATAATGTATCAGTTAAGAGACTACAAGGATTTTAGGAGGTCATAATGTTATTTAACAAATGCATTTTCTAAAAGCTTTGCTAAAAGTAGGTTTTTTGATATTCAGTGTGCCTAAAACCAGGTAAGGTTATGAGATTCTATTAAGTGCTGCTATAAATAATAAATCTTTAAGATATCTGTTTTGATTTTAAAAGAATGAAACTCCTTACTATATTTTAAGTTTACGTGTATTTTCTTCTTCTCAGTACAATCAAGATTTGTTGAGTATATTATAGTTTCGCCTCATGGAGAGATATACAAAGCATTATCCTTATGCTGTTTAAAAAAGTCGTAACAAAATGAACCATTTAAAAGCTACACCTCTGCTCTCATTATTATATAATACCATGCTGAATTTAAACCTTCATGAACTGATGTCTATCTTCTGTCTTTTAAAATAATATTTCTGAAATCATTCATTCTTGATGTGTCTAAAAATCACAGGAATAAAATATATACTCCCCAAGAAAAAACAAACAAAAAAAGTTGAGGTAAATGAACAGATGTTGAGTGAGTTTTAACATGGTGGGAAACTGGAGGCAGATCAGAGGTTCTGCATTAACCATGCAATTTATTCCACAGTATTGATACATCTCTAGTGTTTCACATAATGAGATATATAAATACTTTGGATTTTCACCATCCAACTGCATTTTACTACCAAAAGAAGAATTTCTAGACCTCAGGAGAAAAAATAAGCTAAGTCCTAGATTCCTTTCTCAATGGAAGTTTCTTTAAAATGTATGGTACATATCTCAAATTCATATTTAAATTTGAAGGCTTCAAACTGGACTTTTTTAGCAATATAATTTTGTCATAGATTACCAATATAAGATGACAAATTTTTAGATAAAACATTATGTATTTAAATGGAACTAGGATAAACACAAGTTAAAACATTATCTATTAGAATGTGTCTGCTTAGAGCATGTATGGCAGTGTCAATGGTAGATTTAAATCAATTAATACCTCAATATTAATTATAAAATATTTAGTATGCATGTGGGTTTATTATTTATATGTGGGTTTTTAAGAAAGAAATATATGTCTATTATTTAGAAAGATTATCAACAAATAGTTATTGGTGGATAAATTTGCAATGACTCTGGCTTTTCCTAATACTGGGGATGTGAACACTATACTGATAAGCAAAAAAAGACAGTAAAATGACATCTTCTAATTTTACTTCTGATCAAATATCTGAAAATGGTAATATTAATTGAGAGAAATAAGAGTAAGAATATTGCTTTGCTTTCATTTTTATTGCTTGTTAGAATCAGAACAAAACACATACACATATGTATGTATATATAATTTCACACAAAATTTTCAAAAATTTTTCAGTAAAATATGAAGAAAATTTCCAAAGATGATATTATCTACACAGATGCTAATTCAAAAAGAATTCAGTGGCTAAACTGCAATGAATTTTTAACTTGTAAAGCAAACTATAAACTGTCAAGTATTATTAGTAAAATATTATGGTTTCTGTTTACTTACTGGGCATAAAACTAGGCAGCACGGGTTTATTTAACATTCCATTATTCATTTACCAATTTTATCCATATCATTTTGGAAAATTGGATAGGAAGTTATTTGTTTTTTAAATATATTTATGTCATTGGAATTTAGTGGATTGCATTTCTTACATTTTATTCCAAATTACAAAAATAACGTTATCCAAAGTTTTTTGTTCTCTTTGGCATTTATTTTATTGTTAAGAAATTTTAATTTTCCCCATTAACTTGAAGTGAATTCAATTATAAAGAGCATACAATTATAAAAATATCCTCAATACTTCTCCTAGGTGTATTTGTAACATTGAATTCCTCAAATAAGAAATCACCCTCCTTAAAAAAGTCTTTATCTTAAAGTTTTACTGTAAATTACATTTAATTTTGACCTATTCTATTATCACTTTACTAAAACTCCTGTCTAGAAGGTCAGTGACTTACCAATAAATACATCTAATTGCAATTTATTATACTTGTCTCAATTTTGCATCTTTCACTCATCTCTTCCTTTTATAAATCTCTTTTTTGTTTGTTTGCTTGCTTTTTTGTTTCGTTTTTGTTTTTTGTTTTGTTTGTTTGTTTGGAATCTGTGGCACAATTTTCTACTTGAATTTCAACCTAAATTAGTGAAAACTGGATTTCTGTCTCCTTTGTTGATCCATGTACCATATTAAATATAAATATTTCCAGAGCTTTTTTAAAAAAACTTCTTTTTGAGCTCTCTCAGCAGTCACATACTGTCAGAGTTTCAGTATAAACCTCTTTGTGGGGAGGTTATTGATGACTGAATCTCTTTACTTGTGATTGGATTGTTGAGGTCTATTTCTTCTTGAGTCAGTATAGGTTGTTTGTGAGTTTCTAAGAAATTGTCCATTTCATCTAAGTTGTCTAGTTTGTTGGCATATAGTTGTTCATAGTATTCTCTAAGGATTTTTTTTTTTTTAAGTTCTTTGAGATCCAATGTAATGACTTCACTCTCATTTCATTTTATTTATGTGTGTCTTCTCTCTTTTTGACTTTGTGAATCTAGCTAAGGGTTTGTCAATTTGTTGATCTTCTCAAAGAACCAATTATTTTGTTATTGTTTTACTGATTCTCTCTATTGTTTTTCTGTTGTTGTTGTTCTCCAATTCATGCATTTCCAATTTAATCTTTGCTATTTTTTTCTTCTGCTTTCTTTAGGATTAGTTTGCTGCTCTTTCTCTAGTTTCTTCAGTTGTTCAGTTAGGTCTAGTTTTAGCTCCTTCTTCCTTTCTAATGTAGGCATTTAGAGCTATAAATTTTCCTAATAGTACCACCTTTACTGCATCCCATAGGCTTTGATGTGTTGTATTCTAGTTTTCATTCATCTCCAGATATTTACTAATTTTTCTTCCAATGCCTTCTTTGGCCAACTGATTATTTAAGAATATGATGTTTAACCTCCATATATTTGTGAAAGTTCTTGTTCTTTGGTGGTTATTGATTTCCAGCTCAATTCCATTATAATCAGAGAAAGTGCTTTGAATAATTTCAATCCTTTTAAATTTAATGAGACCTATTTTGTGCCCCAGGTTATGATCTATCCTGGAGAATGTTCCATGAGCACTTGAGAATATATATCCTGGTGTTTTGGGGTGCAACAATTTATACATGTCTGGTAGGTCTAATTCATTTATCATACTGTTTAGGTTCTCTGTTCCCTTATGATAATCTATCTGGTTGTTCTATCTATACAAGAGAGTGGTGTGTTGAAGTCCCCATTATTATTGTAGAAACATCTATTATTCCCTTTAGTTTTGCCAGTTTTTTGCCTCATGTACTTTGGAGCTCCTTGATTGGGTACATAAACATTTATGATTGGTTAATTGACTATTTTATTAATATATAGTGTCCTTCCTTGTCTCTTATGACATCACAACTTTGAAAGTCTATTTTGTCTGATATCAGTATAGCTACCCCAGCTTTCTAGATTATTTAGTAGTAGATATTCTACTATCTTGAGGAATATTCTTCTAGATAGTAGAATATCTTTTTCCATCTTTTAACTTTCAACCTATTTTTATCATTGGGTCTAAGATGAGTCTCTCGTAAACAGCATATAGATGGATCATATTTTTTAGTCCATTCTGCCAATCTGTGTCTTTTAATTGAGGAATTTAATCCATTAACATTCAATGTTATTACTGTAAAGGCAGTCCTTGATTCAATCATCTTATACTTTTGTTTTTATTTGTCGGATATATTTCTCTCTCTCTTTTTATCTTTTAAGTTATCCTTATTAGTAATCTTCAATTCTTTGCCCTTCTGCAGACCTATCTCTTCTTTTTTTTTTTTTTTTTTTTTTCTTATTCAGCCAACAGAATTCCCTTTAGTGTTTCTCATAGGGCAGGTCTTTGTTAACAAATTCTCACATCATTTGTTTATGTGTGGAAATTTTAAATTCTCCCTCACTTTTGAAAGACACCTTTGCTGCATAAAAAATTCTTGACTGGCAATTTTTCTCCTTCAGAATCTTAATATCTTGTACCACTGCCTTCTCACCTCTCACCATGATGCCTGATGAGTAGTCAGTGCCTAATCTATGTGGCTTCTCTTGTATGTGGTGAATCCCTTCTCTCTTGCACTTTCAGTACTCTCTCCTTCTCTTCAGCATTTGACAGTCTGATTAGTATTTGTCTTGGTTTGGGTCTATTTGGATTTCTTCTATTTTTAGTTCATTGGGCTTCTTTGATTAGCATATTTATGTATTTTATAAGGATTGGGAACTTTTCCCCAATTATCTCCTTAAATAGTCTTCCTAGACCTTTACTCTTCTCTTTTCCTTCTGGGAAACCAATGATTCTTACAAAGTTTTGCTTCATGTTGTTCATCATTTTCCTGCAATCCAATTCAATTTTTTCCATCTTTTTCACTATGTGTTCTCTTGTGTGCTTGAATTCAGTTGTCTGTCCTCTAGTTCGCTAATTCTTTCTTATGCTTCTTCAAATCTGCTGTTGGTATCTCTAGTGTATTTTTAATATGATCACAGTAGCTTTCATTTCCATAAGATCTGCTATATTTCTATTCATTCTTTCAAATTCTTCTTTGTGCTCTTCTAGTGTCTTCTTGATACCCTTTTTATCCTTAGCCAACTCATTGCTATTTAGGAGATTTGTGTGACTATCTTTGATTAGTTTTTCTGAATTCTCTATCTCCTCTGGCTTTTTAGTTGGATCATTTGGTTTGGCCATATCTTCTTCCTTTTTCATGTGTGTTATGATTTTTTGCTATTATCTTGTAAAGGTTATTTTGAAAGTTGATTTCCCTTGCTCATATAAGATTTTGTAGTTGCTTGGGTTTGCATTGAATGTCTCCTTTGGCACATAGTTTGTCAGTAATTCCCATCCAAACCAGGACTGGGGCCTCACACCAGAGGTGCCTCCCTTTCCAGAAGTCCATTTGGGGCTGGGCAGAAAAGCAGTTTGCCAGGCTGCATGATCCCTGCTTTCCCAGAAGATGGAACTCTCTGGCTACCTCTTCCCCACAACCCTCACTCTCCCTAACTGTGGCAGCCCACTTGGCCAGGACCCACCAGGGCAACAATCCAGTCAAGGATTCAGATCTCTGTGTGCATTGGAAGCCAGTGACTCTAGAGGTAGGAGGTGGACACTGTGCACCTTGGCTATGACTCTGTCTGTGGGCACAATGCATCTGGCGATTCCCAGGCTCCCTTGTGGAAAGACCTCAGCCTGGGGGACTGAGAGATTCAATTTCCCTAGCCAGCAGCCAGCCCAGGAGTGCCCTGATTTTTGCTGGCCAGCAAGACCTAGGTTTGTTTTAGGGCACTTGTTTGATGGTTGGGTTGTGTGTATTTCTTGGCCAGAACAGGAGCAGGTATCCACATGAGGGTGTAGACCAGCACCAATGGGACTGGGATAGGGTCTGGAGAGGCTTTGAAAATCCCTGGAATTCCCATGCACTTTCTGGCCTGCCTAGCAGATGGCACTGTTCAGTGACTTAATCATCCTCAGAAGCTCTTTACCTCCTGGAACCCAGGCAGTGCCTGTTCAAAGGGGGCTGAAACTGTGGGATTCCTGTGGACTCACTTTCCTGCCAAAATCTGACTCAAAGTGGATCTGTATCCCCCTCTTTACTTGTAGTGGAGGATTCCCCCAGCTCTCCCAGTCTGCACCTATCCCCCTGGTAAGGATCAGGCTACCTGTTGTTGTTTCCTGCAAGGGTAGGGATGAGCACCCATGTTGTCTCAGACTCTTGGTCCCTCATAGACTTGCACCTTGAAATTTTCCCCACTGTTGCTTGGGTCCACAAACAGTAAATTTGGGGTATTTTCTATCTGGCTACTTGCTGCTTTTAGAGAAGATTTTGTGGTTTCTTCACTATTTCACCATTTTCGAAGAACCTCTTTGCTGCCCTTTTGTATTCTGCCCTCCCCTGCAGCTTAAGTTCTGCCACAGGTCTCTGTGTGCATGGGTCTCTGTGTTTGAATATAAAAGTGGATCTTTATAACTGCTGTGGGAGATTTTGTAGTTGTGTCCCAAGTGGGAGATGGAAGGGATCCTGGCTATTGCTTCTGTGCACTTCCTGAGCTGTGTGAGAACCAAATGAGGGCAAGGGGAGAGGACTGATCTGCCTGAGATGGAAGTTTCCTACCTGACGTTTTTCACTTTCTTCAATTCAGCATTTGTGGGATGCTTCTCCAGTCTATACCTTCCTCCAGAGTTCTAAACAAGTGGGAATTCTCACATTAGTTCTTTATATTCATTATCAGAAATGTGTTTTGGAAATATTTTTGCCCAGATTAGGTCTTTTCTCTTCATTTTCTTAATAATGCATTTCAAAGAATTGAAATTTTATTTTATTTTAATGAAAAAAAATATTTTATGTTTCATTTGTGTTGTGCTCTTTCCTGTTTGACTAAACTATTGTACCAAGGATTTTCTCCTATATTTACTTACAGAATTTTTATAGATTTACTTCTTACTTTTAGGACTGTTATCCATTTCAAGTTAACTTTTTGCTTTTATGTGATTTGAAATCGGGATCAAATTTCATTGTTTCAGATATGAATTTCAAAATGTTTCAGCAATTTTTTTTGAATGGGAGACCAATTTTCCATTGGTTATTTCCTTGTCAAATTTGTAGAAAACCAATATACCAGATATTTGCAAGTCTATTTCTGGACACACTTAATCTATTTTACTGATAAAATGGATCTACCTATCCTTATGCCAGTATTATGCTCTCTTAATCACTGTAGCTTTATGGAAAATCATGAAACAGCAGAGAGTTCTCTAACTTATTTATTTTTATTCAAAATTTTTTGGCTATTTTAAATACTATGCATTTCTATCTATATTTTTGAGTCCCCTTGTCAATTTCTACTTAAAGTCTTGAATTTTTATTGGTATTGTATTAAATATGTAGTGCAATTTGTGAAAAATGGACAAACTATCAATATTGAGTTTTCTGATCCATAAATGCAATATATCTTTCCATTTAATTAATTTATTTTAAAAAACTGTCTGCAATATTTTCTTAACTTTCAACATATAAATCTTACACATATCTCTTGAATTCCTAAGTATTTCAATATTTTTAATGCTTTTGTAAATAATATGATTTTAAATTCAAGTTCCAATGTTATTGTTATTATGTATATGTATGTAATATAATTGTTTGTTGTGTATGCATCCATGTATTCTGTGGCTTTGATAAATTCATATATTAATAGCAGTAGATTCTTTCTGGAGATTTGTTAAGAATTTCTAGGTAGATAATCGTGTTATCTATAAGTAAACACAGCTTTATTTATTCTTTTCCAATATGTATGATTTATTTCCTTTTTTTGCCTTAACATTAGCTTGGACTTTTAGACAATATTGAAAGTTATGCACCTTACCTCACACCCAGTCCCAGTGGAAAAATGGTCAGTCATTTGCTATTAGGTCTGATGTTAGGTAAGGATTAAAGCAGAAAGCTTTGATTAGAAGTTTCTTTCTTATCCTAGATTACTGAGTCTTTTACCATAAATGGATGTTGAATTTGTCAAATGTATTTACTGTATATCTTAAGATAATCACATGAATTTTATTTTTTAATCATCTGATATTTTGAAATAAATTGATTATAATTCATTCATTAAATAAGCTCCAATTGATCATCCTATATTATCCATCTGATATTTTATTGGATTTTTATTTATTAAGGCCTTTCATTTATGTTTATTAGGAATACTGGACTGTAGGTTTCTTTCTTTATATTTTCTTTGCCAATGTTCAAGTCAGGACAATGTTGGCTTCCTAAATTGTGTTAAGAAGCAAACCATTCCCTTCAATTTTCTGTAAGATTTTGTGTAACTGACTATTTATGTAATACAAATTTTGGGTAAAATTTACCGGAGAACCTACCTGGGCCAGGAGTGTTTTTGTGCCTGAAAGTTTTAAATTCTAAATTGAATTCTTTAGGTGAAATAAGTCTACAGAATTATCTATTTCTTCTTTAGTGATATTAGTTTGGATATTTTGAAGAATCTGTCCATTTTATCTAAGTAGTCAAATTTGTTGTCATAATCCTCTCAATGACTGTAGAACATATAATGATTTGGTAATTTTAGATCTCTCTCTCTCTCTCTCTTTCTCTCTCTCTCTCTCTCTCTCTTTCGATTCAAAGACCAGAGGTTTTTCAATCTATTTTAGGAACCAGATTTTGATTTCATTAATTATTTTTGTTTGTTTTTTATTTTTTCTGTTATTTTACTTTTGTTCTTATCTTTATTTCTCTCCTTTTTGCACTTGGGAATAATTTGTTCCTTTTCTTCAAGTTGAAGCCTAGATAATTTTGAAACCATTCTTCTTTTCTATTATAAGCATTTAAAGCTACATATGTTCTCAAAGCACTGCTTTAGCTATCTTCCACAAAATTCAAAATATTCTGTTTTCATTTTCACTCAATTCAATTATTTTCTAATATCTTGTTTTTTGACATATTGGTTATTTAGAAATAGCTTGTCTAAATTCAAATATTTGTAGATATTTTTATGTAATTAATTTTTAATTCAATTCCATTGTATTCAGAGAACATGCTTAGAATTATGTTAAACATTTTTAAATTGTGACATTTATTTTATGCTTCAAAATATGTTACACCTCAAAGAATGTTCTATCTCTACCTGGAACGAATATATGCATTCTGCTTTTTTGATTGGTGCATTCAGTTATTGTTAATTATTTCAGATTGGCTGATAGTTTTCAAAGTCTTTTAATACTTTACTGATTTTCTGTCTACTTTTGTAATAATCTGTTACTGAATTGAATGTTGAAGTCTTCAACAAAATCTGGTGATGATTTATTTATGATTCATTTCACTTCAAGAACTCATTAAATACATGCAAACTTTTGATTTTTGTGACCTTGTGGTAAATTGACCTTTGATCATTTATAATAGATTTCCTTAACCTTCATAATCATTGTACTAATATTAATAGAGACACTCAGTTTTCTGTGAATTAGTTTCTACATTTTCATCATTTTAATTCTAAGTAATCTGTGTCTTTATACATATAATTTGTTTCATGTAAACAGAATATTGTTGGGTCTTACTTTTTAATTTTTTTGTTTATTTTTTATTAGAGAAGTTTTAGGTTTACAGAAAAGTCATGCAGAAAAATAGAGAGTTCCCACATACCTCCTTCACAAACAGTTTCCTTTTATTAATGTTTTATATTTGTGTGATATTTTTGTTACAATTGATGAAACAATATTATAATTATAGTGTTAACTGTAGTCCATAGTTTATATTAGGGTTTACTATTTGCCTTGCATGTTTCTATGGTTTCTTTACATTTTTATTCCAGGAATAGATCTGCCAGCTAAAATTTCCCGTTTTTAATCACTTTCAAGTATACAATTCAGTGGTGAAATGTTGTGCTATCATCACCACCATCCATTACCAAAACTTTTCCATCACCCCAAACAGAAGCTTTGTACCAATTAAGCATTGCTCCTCCTTCCCTACCACACCCTAGCCTCTGATAACCTGGGTCTTGCTTTTTTAATCAATCTGACAATCTCTGTTGTTTATATGAAGTGCTAAAACAATTTAACTTTAATAGAATAATTAATGTGGCTGGATTTAAATACAACTTGCTTTTTGTTTTCAATTAATCTCTTCTGTCTTCTTTTTACATTTTTCTCCTTTTCTTTACTTCTTTTGTGTTTAAGTACATTTTTATGGTTTCATTTTTATTATTAATATTGGTTTATTTCTTACTGGTTACACTATATTTTATAGTATACATCTTAACTAATCACAACTTTCTAATAATATACCACTTCACTAATTGTATAAGAACTTTAAAAGAGAATACCTCCCATTTTCTCCTCACAATACTTTGTGCTACCTTCTTGTCATATACTTTATTTTTACCAAGTTATAGAAGTCTGCAAGACAATTTCATTATATGTTTTAAACAAGCAATTGTCCTCTACAGAGATTAAAAGTGAGAGCAGGAGAACCTAAGATGGTGACTAGGTGAAACAGGGCAAAAAAACACCTCTGTGAAAAATACTAGATAAAAACCAGAAAGTGACCCAGAATACCACTTCCAGTGATGCACCAGCTGGACAAGGTCTGCTAAAACCACAGGTTCCATGCACTTGGTGAAACTGGGAGTCTGCATTCTGAAACAAGTGAGTAAGCTGGCTGAAAGTCCTGCAGCAGTGTAGGGAAACTGTGGGTTGGCATTTGGAGATAGACTAGTTCTTTAAAAAAAACAAATAAACCTGGGTGCGGCTGCAGATAACGGCAGTGAGAACCGTGCAGTGAAGCACTGCAGGAGCGGGCAGTAGCCAACGTCTTGGTGTCTGGCATAGAGGATAGCCCTCCTCACACCTGCTGCTGATTGTCCCAGGGCCAAGGGACAGAGGGGAGAGCCAAAAGGAGAAAGCAACTGCACAACTTGCAGCTGGCTTCCTGGTGTGCTGGCGACACTCCTGCCCGGGGCCGGGCTGTGCGAAAGGCAGTGGTTGAGATGCCCCATTCAGCCATTTATGCATCAGCCTGGGAGCACCCCTGCACGGCCCAGTGGTCCGGGGCTCCACTTAAGGGAAGGCGTGCACTTGTGACGTAGCACAGCCTTCCCTCAGCAGAGGTCCTGGAAGATCACAGCTATCAAGCAATGCAAATGCCAAGAGGCCAAAAACAACAGAAAATCTTAAAGCATTTGCTAAAACCAGACGATATGGAGAACCCAATCCCAAACACCCAAATCAAGTATTGTGTTGGAGGAGACAAAGTACTTGGCACAATTAATCAAAGGACTACAGTCAAAGAATGAGAACATGGCACAGGATATAAAGGACATAAAGGAGACACTAGAAGAGCATAAAGAAGAAATTGCAAGAGTAAATAAAAAAAGGTCTTATGGAAATAAAAGAAACTGTTGGCCAAATTTAAAAGACTCTGGATACTCAATACAAGATTAGAGGAAGTTGAACAACAACTCAGCATCCGAGAAGACCACAGAACAGAAAATGAGAGAACAAAAGAAAGAATGGAGAAAAAAATTGAAAAAAAATTGAAATGGATCTCAGGGATATGAAGGATAAAACAAAACATCCAAATTTAAGACTCATTGGTGTCCCAGAAGGGGAAGAGATGGGTAAAGGTCTAGAAAGAGTATTCAAAGAAATTTTTAGAGAAAACTTCCCAAACCTTCTGCACAATATAAATACACAAAGCATAAATGCCCAGCAAACTTCAAATAGAATAGATCCAAATAAATCCCCTCCAAGACATATTCTAATCAGACTCTCAAACACTAAAGAGAAGGAGCAAGTTCTGAAAGCAGCAAGAGAAATGCAATTCACCACATGCAAATGAAACAATATAAGACTAATTAGTGACTACTCAGCAGCCACCATGGAGGTGAGAAGGCAGTGGCATGGCATATTTAAAATTCTGAGAGAGAAAAATTTCCAAACTTGAATACTTTATCCAGCAAAACTCTCCTTCAAATTTGAAGGAGAGCTTAAATTCTTCACAGACAAACAAATGCTGAGAGATTTTGCCAATAAAAGACATGACCTACTTTGGATACTAAAGGGAGCCCTACTGACAGAGAAACAAAGAAATGAGAGATATAGAGAATTTTAACAGACATATATAGAACCTTACATCCCAAATCACCAAGACACACATTTTTCTCTAGTGATCATGGGTTTTTCTCCAGAATAGACCATATGCTGGGACATAAAACAAGCCTCAATAAATTAATAAAAAAAAAAAATGAATATATTCAAAGCACATTCTCTGACCACAATGGAATACAAATAGATGTCAAGAATTTTTGATTTGTAACTCCACTATTCACTTCCTACAGGATATAAAATACATAAAGTCTAATGACAAATCAGTGGTTTTGGACTCAATGTAAAATACGTAATTTTTGACAAGAACTATATAAAAGCAGGGGAATGGAGGAGTATAAGAACATAGTTTATGGGTCCTATTGAAGTTAAGTTGGTATCAAAGAAAACCAAGATTGTTATGGATTTAAGAGGTTAAATTTAAGCCCCACAGTAAACACAAAGAAATTATCAGAGAATATGGCCATAGAGATGAAAAGTAGAGTATGGTTTATGAGAAGTGGGGGAAGGGGCAATGGGGAGTTAAGAAATGAGTGTAGGGTTGCTGTTTGAGGTGAAGGGAAATTTCTAGTAATGGATGGTGGGAAGGTGATAGCATTACAACATTCTAAACGTGATTAATCCCACTAATGGAATGCTAGGGAGGGGGTGGAATTGGAAGATTTAGTCTGTATATATGTTTCCATAATTGAAAAAAAAAAAAAAAAAGACAGTCTAAATAGATGACAATTGAGTGCCAAGGATGATCCTGGATGGGATCTGAGGATGGAGGACAGGAAGCTCAAAGGGACACATTTGGGACATAAGGGAAAAAGAAAAAGGAAATATAGAATGCAAGCTTTGTATCAATGTTGAATTTCTTGAACTTAGCTGTGCTTGATGGGATTGCGTAAAAGAATGTTCTTGTTCATGGGAATTGTATATGTGAATTACAGTGTTTGTTCAAGGATGTGTGCAGCTTGCTTTCATATGTTCAGAAGACAGAGCAATAGATGATGGATGATAGGGAGGAAGGGAGGGAGGGAAATAAAGAAATGGTGGTGTGACAGCATGTTAAAGTTGATGGATCGGGGTATCAGGGAGGGGGGTCAGGGTATGCTGTGTATGGGGTTTGTATTGTTTTTGCAACTGTTCCTGTAACTTTGAATTTATTTCAAAATAAAATTAAAAAAACAAAAGTGAGAGCAAATTCAATTCCTACTGCTGAGGAAGTCATGGACATTCTTGTGGGCCATATCTCAGCCCTCACCTAACACCCCTCCTTTTCTTTTATGTGCAGATGTTTCATTATGGATCTGATTTGCAGACCAGCAGAAAAGTTCCCCTTTCCCATGGTTAAAAAGATACCCCATCTTTAGGAAGTATAGACTTCTTTGTCTTTCTCCAAATAAAGCAGGCATGTGGAGCCACCATCCACTAAACTTGATCAGAGCAGTTGGCCTCTGTAGGAAACTGGCCATGGTAGGATCTCTTCTCCTACTTCTATGGACCCTTTGTGCTGTGTAAGTAATAAAGCAGTCATTTGCTGAAAGTCTTTGCACCTGATTGTGGCTTCTCACTATGTACCATGTAGCAACTCATTCCATGCCTATTGCTTTAGTTAGCTAAAACTGTTGATATGCAGATACCATAAAATGGATTGGCTTTTAACATGGGGATTTATTGCCTTACAAGCCTACAGTATGGAGCCCATGAAATTGTTCAAAGTACAGTATTAACAGGCAATGCTTTCTCCCTGAAGACCAGATAGCAGCCATCCTGGGGCTCATCTGTCACATGGCAATGGACATGGCAGCATCTGCTGGTCTCTCCCTTGTCTCAGGTTTTGTTGCTTCTACCTTCTGGCTTCAGTGGCTTCTTCTCCATTTCTGTATCTTTGTCTCTCAGCTTCTGTGTCTTACTCTATCTCTCTCTTTCTCTGAATTTGCACCTCTTATAAAGTATTCCTGCAAGAGGATTAAGACCCACCAGGGCATGCCTCAACTGAAATAATCTAATCAAAAGTTCCTGTCTACAATAGGTTTATACCCACAGGGGTGGATTAGCTTTAAAAAGATGATATTTCCTGGGGCTCATAAAGCCTCCAAACCATCATGTGTACATAATCCTCACTTTTATACTTTCTGATTCTTTCCATCTCTTTGTGGAAATCCAATTTTTTTTGGCATTAAGCATCATAGTCTTTCTGCATTTAAAACTTTCTTTAATATTTCTTGTAGTGCAAGTCTGCTGTAAATATCCACTCTCTTCTTTCTCTGAAAACTTCTTTATATGGTATTCATTTTTGAAAGATATTTTCACTGTCTTTAGAGTTCTATGTTTAAAGTTCGTGGGGTTTTTGTTTTGTTTTGTTTTACTTTTTCTGCCATGTATGGTTTTGAATGAGAAGTCTGCTATGCTATTTATCTTTGTTCTGTGTATGTTTCCAGTTGACATCTAAAACTTAATTTTACCTTTACTGTGATGTATCTAGGTATGTTCTTTTTATTTATCCTTCTGGGGGTAGTTGAGTTTCTTGTATCTGTAGTTTGTGATCTTCCATCAATCTATTAGAAAATTATCAGCTACTATATCTTCAAATATTATTTCTCCCATCTTCTTTTGGACCTCAAATATATGTATGTTTGACCTTCCGATATTGTCCCAAAGATATTGTCTTTTGCTAGTTTTTCTTTTTTTTTTTTTTAACTTTAATTGCTCCTTGTACTTCAATTTGTATATCTATTTATCTGTCTTCTAGTTCTGTAATGATTTCCTGTTTTGTCCTGACTGCTTATAACATATCAAGGCATTATTCATCTCTGATAGGTGTTTTTTCTGTTTTGATTTTATATATTAAGCATTTCATGTGACTGATTTTTAATGTAATTTTATTGGGATATTTTCACACACCGTATAATCCATCCAAAGTATACAATCAGTAGCTCACAGTATCATCATTTAGTTGTGCATTCATAACCACAATCAATTTTAGAACATTTTCATTACTCCCCCCAAAATAATTAAAATGAAAAAATAAAAATAAGAAAGAACAATCAAAACATTCCATACTCCTTATCCCCCTTATTATTTATATATTTTTGTCTGTATTTTATTATTCATTTGCCCATACACTGGATAAAGGGAGTGTTGGTCAGAAGTTTTTCACAATCACATGGCCACACAATAATAGCTATAGTATTATACAATCTTCCTGACTGGTTTTATAGATTCTGTCTCTACTCACATTCCAAACCTGTTCATGTTTTAGCTGCATTTTGTAACAATACTTTAATACATTAATCAAAATTATTTTAAAGTTCTTACATGATAAATCATCTCTAGGTATAAACCTATTGACTGCTTTATCTCTTTAAAATGGATGATTTCTCCAACTTTTCATGTAGTACATTTTTTTTAAATTTTTTGATAGAAATATAAAAAGGAAGAGTAGAGAATGAGGTAAATAATATTTATAACTTGAAATGGATATACCTCTTTTTTCCTTAAGCTGTGATTGTGAATGGTTTAGTGAAGCTTGTCAAGAATTGAGCTGGATTTGGGATTTTTATTTTGCTATATTCAGTATCAGTGTACTGAGACTTCAAATCCCTACAGTAACTGGTCCCATGAGTTAAGTGTGGGGCATGGGAAGCTAAAGAGATTTCTCAGTCTTCCTGGTCCGGTTTCAATTTTCACCAGTCCCTGAACACACTTATGCCACAGGCCTGTGTCTCTATATACAGTTTTGCCCCTCACACCATGAGTAATAAACTGCTATTGCTGTTACTTGTTATGGAGAGGTAAAGGTGGAGGTAGGGGTGGTTCTGTCTTCACATGCTCCGTCTTCAGTACACTGACCTTGTGGGTGGGTCTTTCTCAATGTCCCTGCCATGATAGCCAAAGTCTGCCTTGTGTCTGAGAGGATCATATGCACAAGAAAATTTTACCCTTTCCCGTTATAAAAGCAGACAGACCTGTGCTTTGAATCATTGCAGGATTCTGGATCCAAGGAAGTGTCTAGCCTTCTGACAGAGATGCCTTCCTTTTTATTCTATCCTTCGCTCAGCAATAGAATATACCTTTCTCAGGGATCAGGGGCAGGAAGATTTCCTGCCTTTTTTCAATGATCTTGTTTGTTATGTAGTGGAAAGCTTATCCCAGGAGTAGGGATAGTTTCCTATTCTTCCTACAGGAATAGATAGCTTTAGCTTCCACCCTGAACCTACAGTCATCAGGTTCCTGGTTGCAGAGAAGTTTCCTCCTCTTACTTAGCTACTTATGGCTTTTGCTTTTCTGTGAGAGAAGGCCCTGGAAAGTGAGCAAGGTCTTTTTGTCTTTATTTAACTAGGATTGTTCTCCCAGCCCTCGTATCTTTCTATCTCATGAGCACCCAGAGGATGAAAAGACCTGGCAAGTGAGTGTCTCTATTTGTGTCTGGGGCTTCCAGGGATTTTAATCAGTGACGCTAGACAACATCTGATACTTAAGAATATGTTAAATTGCAAAGGCTTTTTTTCTTTCACATTTGTAAGGGTGGTTGACTCTTGCTGCCATGCTCTCTCTTCTCTCTCCTCAGACAGCCTTATCACCTTTATAATTCAGTTCATCTAGTAACATTGCCACCTTAACTACCTGACAAACTTGAAAAAAGTCAGTATTTTGTTGATACTCTGATTTTTCTTGTTTTAGACAGAAAGCACTGTTCTCTTGTGGCTTTCTACAGAATTTGAAGAATTTGTATAGAAGTAGTTTATTCAGGGGGTAATTCCAGGAAAAAATGCTTGGGGAATGAAGAAGTGATGAGTGGTTGGAAGGAGGGTAAAACAAATGCATCACTAAGATTATAGCTTTGCAGTTGGGAACTCTGGAAGATGGTATAGCAAACATGTGAAAGCTTTCCCACCTAAAGAGTGAGGAGGCTGGGGTACTGATCCATCAACTATGCACGATTATTGTTCGAAGACTGTTTTGATGGTCTTATATTTGCAAAAAATCTCTGCTTCATTAGATCTGTCTATGACTTTCCTAAAAGATATACATTTATATGTATAAAGTATCTATGACTTTCCTAAATACACACACACGCACACGCGCGCACACACATTTGATTCCATTCTAAATGATCTATCAATGCAAACTTTCATTTTGTTTGGAAATAAACATAGGATCCCCAGGAGGTGCAATGATTCAAGTGCTTAAATAAGGTAGTCCAATCAGGAGTTATCACAAAAGACAATAAATAGAAAGAGATCAAATGTCACTGAGGTTAAGATGAACCCAAAAGATGACAATTGCAGTTGGCAACATAGAGGTCAAGCAAAAGCATTTTCCATAGAGTTATGGTGGTGGAAATTTAATTAAAAGGGATTCAGAAGAGAATGTGATTCAAGAAACAAAGTGGAAAAACAATCTAAACATTTTTTCCCCCTGATTATGGAGAAGAGAGAACTGAAGTGGTAGATAGCAGCTTTTGGGTTTTTTTGCTATATTGTTTGAGATATCCTAAAGCATGTGTTCTAGTTTGCTAATGTTGCTGGAATGCAAAACACCAGAGATGGATTGGCTTTTATAAAAGGGGGTTTATTTGGTCACACAGTTATAGTCTTAAGGCCATAAAGTGTCCAAGGTAACACATCAGCAATCAGGTACCTTCAGTGGAGGATGGCCAATGGTGTCCAGAAAACCTCTGTTAGCTGGGAAGGCATGTGGCTGGCATCTGCTCCAAAGTTCTGGTTTCAAAATGGCTTCCTCCCATGATGTTCTTCTCTAGGCTGCAGTTCCTTAAAAATGTCACTCTTAGTTGCACTTGGGATATTTGTCCTCTCTCAGCTTCTCTGGAGCAAGAGTCTGCTTTCAACAGCCATTTTCAAACTGTCTCTCATCTGCAGCTCCTGTGCTTTCTTCGAAGTGTCCCTCTTGGCTGTAGCACCTCTTCAAAATATCATTCACAGCTGCACTGAGTTCCCTGTGCCTGTCAGCTCATTTATATAGCTCCACTGATCAAGGCCCACCCTGAATGGATGGGGCCATGCCTCCATGGAAATATCTAATCAGAATTGTCACCTACAGTTGGGTGGGGCACATTCCATGGAAACACTCAAATAATTCCAATCTAATCAGCACTAAAATGTCTGCCCCACAAGATTGCATCAAAGATAATGGCATTTGGCAGACATAAAACATTCAAACTGGCACAGCATGTCTACATGCTAATGCAGATTTTTCAGTTGGCCATTAGTGATGTAGAATAGAGAGGGAAATAAATGCTAGAGTGAAGTTCTTGCTAAGGGTATAAGGTGAGGGAGCCATAGACCAATTTGATGAAGGGGTTGACCTTAAATAGGAACAAGAAGACTTTAGCTGTATCAGTCAGAGAAACAGAATGAATTGTGTGTGTATATATTATATTATATTATATTATATTATATTATATTATAATGTTATATTATATTATAAGGAATTGGCTCATGTGGTTGTGGGGGCTGGCAATTCCAAACTCCATTGGGCAGAAAATAGGACAGGCCAGAGGGTGGAAATATCATTTAGAGTTATAGGTCTTAAGTCCAAGTACTTTGGACTATCCACTCAGGAAGGAATGCAGGATGCAGTTTTAAGTCAGAATTCCTTTTGATTCCTAGAATCCTCAGTTCTCACTTTTAAGACTTCCAACTAAATTGCATAATGTGTACCCATGTTATTGGGTAATCTCCTTTACTTATAGTTAACTGATTGTAGATATTAATCCTATTTATGTAATATCTCCACAGCAACCCCTAGGTCAGTGTTTGGCCAAACAACTGGGCACCAAAACCTAGACACGTTTTCACAAAAAATAACCATAATAATAGTTGAGATACTTTTTCAATGTTAAAAATAGAAAAATAGATGGCATCTACTATTACTACAAATGCACAGGTTCACTATTTGATTTTGTGATGCTGAACAACAAGATCCTGTTTGACAGATCCTACCCTTTGAATTAAGAGGCATTAGAGGTCCAGGATGTGTAGTACATTGGCACATTTTAAACATATTTAAAATAAAAAGTTGTTATATTATGTGCACTAGCTCTATTCATTATTGGAACTTGAAAATTGGCCTAGTTGTAATTAAATGATAATAATGTTCACTCACTGAAATTATTTCTCATAAGTTCTGAAATAAGTAAGATTGTCTAATTTCATATAAAGAGATCTTTGTTCTCATATAAATGTGGAAAAGAAGATCTCCAAGGCTTCTGTGTGCTTATTTTTCTTGAAAAAGAAAATTAAAAAAAATAAATAAATCTATAGAATTATTTTCTGAATTCCCTTTCCTGATGTATGCTAGGAATCCCTTTATTGTAAAATAGATAATTGAGATTTATAGCAGATATTTAACTTAAACACAGATTATTTGGTTGTAGGTATAAATGATCCAGAATATTATCATAAACTCTAAGGTATAAGCAAAGTCATATATTCATAGGAAGAAAAGCAGCTGAGAAGGCACAGGCAACAATATTTTCAATTATAATATATAATATGATGTTTTTTTGAATAATTATCAGAGACTGACACATAGGAAGTAGTCTCCTAATTACAGAATTTTGATTAATCTAATCACTCCTTCACTCTGCCTATGCAAATAATGTCCTCACTGGTGTTGATTTGAAACAACAGTTTTGTTTTATTAATGAATAAAAAAAAGTTACCAGTGATAATGACAGTATTATGTTGAATATTAAAATCTGAAAGGCAATATGACAGACATAATAAAGTTGATTACCAAAAGAAGAAAATGAAAGCTCATTGACAAAATTTATTCTGGCAAAATTCTATCCATCAGAAGCCAGGGTCATGTAGATAATGGAGAAAGACATTCTCAAATTAAATGTGCTATTTATGGTTCAGAATCTTTTGAGTGCCAATTATTTTAAAACTTTTGTAAATAAATCACATGTGAGGAGCATGAGTAAGTTCCTCCAAAATATTTTAAATTATCATTAAATGTAAAATGTTATTGTTTATATAATAAATTATAAATTTTGCCTCCCTCCCTGCTCACCACTGGAGTCTACCTTATTCCCATGCTATGCAGTGAATTACTGACTATGTTGATCATATAAATTAATTCAAAAGAGAATTATTGCTAACACAAATTTTTTTTTGATCTAGGAAAATATACATGCTCTAGAAAACACAATAGCTTACATACACTAAGGTTCATAGGAGATCTTGAAAAGTGTGGACAAATCTAATATGCAATAAAAGTATGATGGAATACTGTGTGCTTTTTAAGAGATACTAGCATTCTTTTTATTGGTCACTAGCTGTATCTTGATGAGGGAAGTTGGATAAAGTCAGGTGGAGATGCAGAAAGCATGAGCTTGAATTAGGGGTGATGCACAGGAACCAGGAGGAAAGAAGAGAAAGGAAAATATCTTCCAGAATCTTTAGCCTGGCACTACCTCTAACTAATTTTTTTTCTATTCCATTTTTCACAACAAATGGCAGTGTCCCTACCACCCATTATGGTAATGCAATTCACAGAAGTGGTTTTCCCCACATCATCCATAAGTTCTTTGGTTCCCTGGCAGTGGCTACCAACTCAAAACCACCAAATGTTAACTCCACGCATGTGGGGCCACAGCTTCAGCATATTTCTTGCTGCTTTTGGTACCTCTGTTTAAGTTCAGCCAGCCATCAGCTATGCCAGAGACCACAGGAGTGTGGCATTCTCATCAAACTTGTAATCAGTGATGAAGTCAACAAAGTATACTTCACATTATTTTCTCATTTCTGGATTAGCTCCCTCTTCTTCTAACATGGAAGTACAAATCTCTATGTTGTTGAGCATCCTAAGGAAGTTACACTCCTTCTATCACCAATAATCATCTCATTGACTTTGATTGTATATTTATGATCAGCTCTTGTCTCCAGTTTCAGGTGCACCCAAAATGGCCCAAAAGGTTTGCTTCAAGCTCTCCAAGGCCTCAACAAAGAAATTCAATCCACTCTTTCTCAAGAAACCACCTTTGTTTGTAAAATGTTCACTCCTACCATGGAGCTGTGGCTGAATGAGAAGAACTATAAATATTTTGGTATACAATTCCCCTCAAGTCGTACTAATATGTCGAAATGGAAATCAACATCACACAGTTAGTGCTGAGTCATGTGCATAGAACTGCAACTGGGTCATAAGAAACAAATAGCATTTCATTCACAAGCAGTGATATAGGAAGGGAGAGAAATATGAGAGGCCAGGTACCTTGAACACATGAATCCAAGGGCAATAGAAGATTGAGACTGTCTATCCCATTCCACAACATTCTGCATTGAATAGTCTCAACTGGCATAAATAGGTCAAAATATGAATGTAATCTATGTTTTACTAAATTTATGGGTTTGACCAGAAAACTTGGGAGAACCAACTTTGCAGTCCCTCAGATATTCTTATACACAAGTATGTAGGTTTGTACAGTCATGCAAAAAATAACTTTTTTTTAGATTCCCACCTGCTTTCTTCCCTCTCATGACTCCATGAGGTTGCTACTAATACTCACATCAAGGGAAATTATAGAACATATCTATTCCCTTTATCATTTTTTCATGATATATATAAGGTTTATTTTAGACAACCTTATTTTCTGCATATGAATACCTTTCTTGACCACATTGTCATTTGATTTTCTCTTACATGTGTAAGATGTAGTGTAAATCATAGTATAATAGTGATAAAAACTACACAAATCATCATGGATATCATTTCTATGAACTCTTACAGATATCAAATAGATTAAACAACTCTGTGTTACTTGTCTATAAATTGGATACTATTTTGTTGAGTTGCAACCTGATTTTTCCTAAAATGATTAAATCTTAACACTTCTAAAATACTATGTGTAACTTATTGAGGTACAATGCAAAGAATCAAACGTGCACACAGAGATTGGTTCTCTATTATAGTAATATTTCCTAAATAGTCTATGAGTTTATTGTATTGCCATATACCTAGTTGATTCCCCATCTTATATTCCACAACCAAATCTTCCTTTGGAAGTGACCTTTGGAACTGTGGCCTTTGGAATTCCTGATCCATATCCAAAAATTCAGTAATATCTTCAGCTAATTTTTTCAATTGCTCTATGAATTCACTTTAACTGAAACTTAGCTCTCATCCAAGCAAGCCCTTTCCCAGAAGCCCTCTGTGATGGTTAAGTTCATGTGCCAACCTGGCTAGTTCATGGTGTCCAGTTGTTTGGTCAAGCAAGCCCTGGTCTCATTGTTACTGTGAGTATATTTCATGGATTTAAATCATCAGTCATTTGATTGTATCTATGACTAATTACATCTACAATCAATTAAGGAGATTGTTTTCCACAAGGAGAAAGTCTCATTCAATCAGTTGAAAGCCTTAAAAGGAGAAGTGATGATTTCAGCAGTCAGAATGGAGAATTTCCAATTCTACTGCAGCAAGCCAGCTTCTCCTGGGGAATTCATCAGAAACCTTCATTAGAGTTCCCAGTTTGTGGCCTGCCCTATGGAATTGAATATTCACCTGAAAAAATTCCTATAAAAAAAATCTCATAAACCAATATATACATATCCTGTCAATTCTTTTTCTCTAGAGAACTTTGACTAACCCAATGTCCTAGTTACTCACTATTGCTACTTCATAAACATCACATTCCTTTATGAAATAAGAAAAATAATTCCTCTATGTTATCCTACCAACTTACATTAGTCTCTCTGACACTCCCTTTCATTCTTTAAAGGCTTAGAGCCAGGGTATTACATTTCTCTTCACTCTAGATTAAATCATCCTAGATTTTCATATCTATGTGGATGATCAAGTAACACTCCAAAAAATAGCATCCCAGAATTTGTAGTCAACTCCAATTCACTCATTTCTTCCAGTGTCACGTTAGAAAAAAATTTTCTTTTAAATAGGGATAATAGTATCTTCTATCATCTAAAATAGGATACCTTTGAGAGTGAAAACTGGTAATATTGTTTATGAAAGCATGCATAAATGATAATTGCACTGGAAGTCCTGGGGCATATGGTCACCTTCCCATTCATTAATTAATCTCCAAAGATGATTGATTAAGATTCTCCTCTATCTGTAATGAATATCTTCTCACTAACCATATAACATCTAAATAATATCTCAAAACTATAAGCCCATTTGAAGTAAAAGTGAAAACTAGCACACCTTTATGGGAATCCAAAAGCTCATTTGGATTATGTAGAAAAATTATAAACTTTTTTTTTTTTTTCATTAGGCATCACCTGTGTAGATGCCTATGTTTAGATGTGTAGATGCTTATGTTTGAGCCTGGGACTTCCTGCCATAACTGAATTTTCTAATTGTCTCTCTCTAACAAGTTGATAGTGGACATTGGGCCATCACAAAATAGATGTCAACTGTCCTATGATGAACTAAGATAATTAGCAACTAGATGATAAAAGTTTTACATTCCAAGTATTCTTGATAAATCAGACAAGTCAGTTCTTATGAATCTCCTGGGAAAGGTTGATGGTGTCTGCATGCCTGAAGACTATTCCTTGGAACCAGTTGCTGTAGATCTCAAATCACTGCTAAGCAAGTGTATTTTGTTACTGAATAATTAATTGAACCCAGAAGTGGAATACATTTAGCTCACTGAGCTTGTTTTTTTGTTTGTTTGTTTGTTTTGTTTTGTTTTTGTCATCCCACTGGAAAATTTCTCTTTTCATATAGCAGAAGAAGGAAACGGAAAATATGTTTCTGGAAATAGGGATAAAGTCAAGCCAGGCAAAATAGAAACCTTCCCACTTTTACATTTCAAGTTAAGGGAACTTCATGTCAAAAATATTCAGAGAGTAGGAATCAGTGGAGTTCTTTCTGATGGCATGTGTGTATTATATCCGAATTCTTCCAGGCATGGCAGAATACAGTTGTGAACTCTGTCCATTATTTTTACTTCAATCCAATAATATTATTCAAGTAGGAACAGAAGAGATCAAAGTCATGGTATATTTGATCCCAATGGCTTCTTTGAGTTGGTATGACAAATGTCAGAACACTTCTTGTAATACACCAAAATATACGCTCATTGAATGTTCCTATAAGACACAATATCAGTAATTGGTTTAGGAGAAGTATAGATCTGTTAGACAGTCAAGCAAAGGATATTGGTAGTGAGGAAAGTGTTGAGAAACATAACATCTGAGACACTTGCCTTTAGTTTAGAAAAGGTGCTGATGTACAATGAAAGTAAAAATTAAACTCTCTGTATGGTAAGAACAATTCTTCATTTTCAAATAGGTGTTTTCCTTGCTGAGTCTATATGTACCTTATTGATTAACACAAAATCTGAGGATGTTAGGTTGGACAAACTTTAAAAAAAGAGTATGGGTAGAAACCCAATTTATATAGATGCATCATAATTTTAATGAAATAGCTCCCTTTAGAATTGTTAAAATAAAAACTTGAGTGAAATTTGGTGAGGTCTCAGAGAATTTTATTGAATCAATTCATGAATTGGGGGAGATTCCAATCATTTTGAGGTGTAGAAGTCGTCCCTGGAACAGAGAGCAACAGGCTTTTATAGACAAAAAAAAGGGAGTAGGTCGGGAGCAAATCTTCATTGGTTAATGCAGACTTCGTTTCTTAATACGGTTTGTGCAGCATTTGCTTAGCAATGAGGAAGTTAGCTGGCCTAAGGAAAGCTAGTGAGTTGATGATAACTGATTGGCTGATTTCTGGGTGAGACAAGCATTTACAGGAAATAGAAATCTCCTTAGATACTGGTTTTGCTGATGTGGGCTTACTTAGCACAAGGACCTCCAAGTTGATTCTACTAAATTTTATTTATCAGTCCCCCTTCCCTTTGATCTGGCCCTCAGCGAAGTTGAGGGCTGATATCAAAAGCTAATTACCATCTGCTGCCTCTAGGCAACTCTTATTTTATTAATTCTAGGTCACAAATGTCAAGGGGTTGGTCGTTTTTGTCCTCTTCACACTTCTTTTGTTCTTGGCGTATGGATTCCATGTGGCAAGATGATAGTGTGCAGCCATTTAAAACTTTTGAGAGGAGAGGATGTATAATACCAGGGAGACTATCAAGATTATTATGAGTAGTGAAATGCTCATTGTTTGGAGTATTCTTTAGAGCTAAGGACCCCAGGATCCAAATTAATTAAAATGAAAACAATCAAAAAAAAAAATGATCTCAAAGATGGATTTATTTGTTTGAACCATGTGGCTTGACTGTTTCATGTTTGCTTCAACTTCCCCAGAAGTGTTTAAGTATAACAAGTAAAATTGATGACAATATAAACTCCTCTTTGCTTAGCTAATAAGTATTCAAGCACAGTTCTATTATTTAAAACAATTCTTTTGTTGTGCAGTAAATAGTTTTTTTCAGTAGACTCAGCAATTTATTCTACCATTATAGATAAGTTTCTTATCATACTTCCATTTATATTGCCTCAACCAAGGAAATAAGAGGCAAATGAAAGAGGCCAATTCGGTGTTAGTGGCACTCATAGGCAACTCACTTTGGCTTGGAAGTGTAAATTAAGTGAGGTAGTCCAGTGTGAAGCTTCAAATTTGTTATACATTTCAAATGGAGCTACTAAGAAGCCCACTCCACATTGTCCTGACATAAACTAACCATCTGTACATTGAAATATTTGAACCTGATACCATGAATCACCTTAACTTTTTTTTTTTAAATATTCAGGTTTTTAAAAAATCATTGTGCCAGACTTATTAGCATAAATATAACATTGTTCATGGACAATCAGGGTTATCTAGAGCCTGCCTGTTTTGCAAGAACAGACGTTAAGCTGTCAACTTCAGCCTGGAGGGCCTAAAGAACATTAAGAGTGGTTTTAAAGCTCTGTTTCATAACCTTAGATATATTTATAACTGCTCACTCCAGGCAATGTGTTCCTAGGGAAAGTATGATTATGCGCATGAAAGAGTGGAACCCCATATTATGGTAGGTGAAGAGCTTTGAGGTATTACCCCCTTTTGTCAGTTTGAGTCCCTGTAAACAACAGATACTAAGTTAGCATTATGGCTACCATTTAGAATAGACAATATATGTAATATTACAGGATTCATTCCAAATTACAGGTAAGTAACAAAACTGTACAGTTATCTGCAGTTTACAACAAGAATGCAAAATAGTTGAGACAATGAACAGGAGCAGAATCTGATAATCCACAGTAGTATATGCTATAATTTTCCATTGAAATGAAATTTATCTACAGTCACCCACCTTCTGATCAAAGATATTATTTTTAATTATAAAATAAGGCTGGTTTTATTAGATGTGGCCTTAGTATTCAAATAGGTTGAGCAAGAATGGAAACTTATCATACAGACCTCTTTTTGTTGTTGTTTATTTTTGTTACTATTCATGAGGAATCTCCAACTGAACTTTTAAAGGTTCTTGAGGCTAGGAAGCCAAGCCAAAAACTTGACACCAAATTTTCACCTGCAGTCCAGAAAGTAACATTTTTTACTGACTTTAAAGTCTGGGAACCCTGGAGTCAGGTACCAGATCATTTTTTTTTTTTTTTTAAAAGAGGATTGGGTAAGCATTAGTTACATGAAGTCACTCTTAGTATCTTAAAAGTGTCTGGTCACATCTGATTAAATGAGCACCATTCTTACATATGACATTCCATGTACACGTGAATTATAGTGTTTATACAAGGATGTGTGCAGCTAGCTCTCATATGTTCAGAAAACAGAGCAATAGATGATGGATGATAGGGAGGGAGGGAGGGAGGGAAAGAAATAACAGTGTGACAGCATGTTAAAGTTGGTGGATTGGGGTATCAGGGGAGGGTGGTCAGGGGATGCTGGAGTTCTGTGTATGGGGTTTGTATTGTTTTTGCAACTGTTCCTGTAACTTTGAATTTATTTCAAAATAAAATTAAAAAAAAATATGACATTCCTGTCAAGACCTTGGTTATATTAATAGTATCTCTAAATATGGCCTGTTATTAAGGAGGAAAGATTCTGATTGAAACTATGCAAATAGTTATTTTGCCATAAAAATAAGAATGCTCAATAAAACTTTCTATATTCTGGAGGGTCCAGACAAGGAGAAAAAGATGAATATTTTATGAATTATAGGTAGCTTAAGGGAAAAGAGAATGGGATTCCATGTATTTATAAAATAGAATATTAAAATATCAGCAATAATTTAAACAAAACTATACTCATTCTTTATCAGTTCATTCAATCCTAGGTAATTAGTCCTTGTATCACTCACTTTTGTGCAGCTTCTTCACTAGAATCTGGAATTCTGACTTAGTCTAGTGGTATGGGCTCAAAGTTATTTAAGCAATGTCAGTAGAAGCCTGTGCCCCAAACACCTGGCATAGTCCTTTCCATGGGTTTCTGTGACAGTTTTTTGTTGGAGATGAAACACCTGGCCTGTACATGATTGCAAGTGTTTTCAAGGAAGCAACAGAATAAAAATTGTCTGTAGATGAAAAATAACTTAAAACGGCCATTGTTAACTTATTATCCTATTACAAAAGTGAAAGTTCTCAGGAAAGTTTATTACAAAAATAATGCAATTGAGAAGGAAATTTGTTTTTTTTTTTTTCCTGTGACATGTAACATTGTCAAAGAATAACTGAAATTATGACCAATAATATTAATATTGTCTAATATCAGATAGATTAGTACAAGTATTTCTTATGGATGGTAAGGATATTGATAAATCTCTAAGAACTTTATGCAATTTCTGAAATATTTTATATTAATAGCATTTTACCTATACAAATTTAACCAACAGAAGGTTAGGAAATCCTATTTAATTTGACAATGCTTCCCATGCAACCCATAACATGTTAAATAGATCTCTATTTCTAGCATATCTCTTTTTTAAAAGGTGAAAGAAAAAACCCTTTGCATTTTTTTCCAGGGGCCCTCTGGAAAATCTCAAAGATAGTTTGGATCAGTAAGATATCATTCAGAGTTTGATTTGGGGAAGGCAAAATGCCAAAAATTTTGTCAGGTTTGAACATTTTGTTAAATAGGGAAATGGCTCACTGTAAAACAATATATGGTTCCCTATTTAACTGAAGTGACAGTAAAAGGGTAAATAGGAGATAATATGATTATAAACAAGATGCTTTCTTCTAAAAGTGAAAAGTCTTGTTTTCTAAAACAATAAAGAATGATAAGGTCAATATAATTATCAATAAAGATATTTTTCTGATAAGGCATAAAATCTTTGCCTTTTAGGCAGATTACATACTTAAAGTAGAAAAATATTTTACAGTCTCTTACTATGATTAGACCAATAATCCAAGAAAATTTTGTCGTTTTAACAGAAAGAGAAGCAAATTTTAGTTTTGCATGAGGATATCATCTAAGAAAACTCAAAAATTTCAAAAGCCATCAAATCTTAGCCAACCTTGATGATGACTAACAAAATTACTTTTCCATAAATGTTTTACAACTTTCTATATTCATTCAGGTTTGTTTGGCTTTTGTTTTCTTACAAAGTCCTGTTTTTCATTCTGAGATAACCAGTCATTTACTTTAGGACAAAACTATTCTCTTTTTCCTTAACAAAGTACATTATGCATAATTTACATAACCACATACCTAAGTTACCAAAAAGATCTTTGAAACTGTTTTCAAACAAACATCCTATAAGACATAATTATTCTTAAAATAAAGTTTGTGAAAACAGTAACTCAATTTTGTTACATACAAATTTACATTTTTCATCATTTCAAAGACTTAGTAGTATGCTAGTATTTTATCCATAATCCTGCACAAATTTAGGAAGAACATATGCAAAATTGTGATTTTATTGTACTTAACATTGACAATTCAAAGGCATAGCTGTTTTTATTTAACTAGCAATATTAAACTAGTTTTGTTTGTCAAAAGTTTATTCGAATGATATGAACTTGAATTGTAGAAGGGACACTTCCCAAATACGGGTTCGTCACTCATTGTGGCCAATAGAAGTCACACTGAAACAGACTGAAGAGGAAAGAAGGGTTTATTTACACCAACGGGGGGACAGAGGGAAGCTTTCCCAAATCTTCCCTGAAATGTTTCTTCAGGTTCAGAGACAAAGAGAGTGTGACAGACTGATAGACAAAGACGTATCTATATCTGAGAGGTTTGGGGCAATCTCCATGAAGTAATTCTTTAATTGGCTAAACCCATTAGAGCTGAATGAAGAGAGTTAATTATTTTAGTTAACATGTTACAAAGGTTTGGAATATTTCAGTAATTTAGTTATTTTCTATTTTTTTTAGGAAAGGTGCCTCCTGGATGTCTAGGGAGATAGATGAAAAGGATTTATTCATACCTGGGAGGTCTGGGGACCATAGATGAAAGCTTATTTAGGTTTTAGCTGCAAACTTTACATTTACATATTGCTCTTTTTGTGAGACTAAAGATTTTCACCCCTGCCTACTTCCTATTTTAAGAGTACATTCAGAGTGCCCCCTTGAGGAGCCTGTGGAGAATGCAGGGGTATTGGCCTACCCCACCTCGATGGTTGCTAACATGACCACAGACATAGGGGACTGGTGGTTTGATGGGTTGAGCCCTCTACCATAGGTTTTACCCTTGGGAAGACGGTTGCTGTAAAGGAGAGGCTACGCCTACCTATAATTGTGCCTAAGAGCCTCCTCCTGAATGCCTCTTTGTTGCTCAGATGTGGCCCTCTCTCTCTAGTTAAGCCAACTTGAAAGGTGAAATCACTGCCCTCCCCTCTACGTGGGATCAGACACCCAGGGGAGTGAATCTCCCTGGCAACGTGGAATATGACTCCCAGGGAGGAATGTAGACCTGGCATCATGGGATGGAGAACATCTTCTTGACCAAAAGGGGGGATGTGAAAGGAAATGAAATAAGCTTCAGTGGCAGAGAGATTCCAAAAGGAGCTGAGAGGTCACTCTGGTGGGCATTCTTATGCACAATTTAGACAACCCTTTTTAGGTTCTAAAGAATTGGGGTAGCTGGTGGTAGATACCTGAAACTATCAAACTACAACCCAGAACCCATGAATCTCGAAGACAATTGTATAAAAATGTAGCTTATGAGGGTGACAATGGGATTGGGAAAGCCATAAGGACCACACTCCACTTTGTCTAGTTTATGGATGGATGAGTAGAAAAATAGGGGAAGGAAACAAACAAACAAACAGACAAAGGTACCCAGTGTTCTTTTTTACTTCAACTGCTCTTTTTCACTTTAATTATTATTCTTGTTATTTTTGTGTGTGTGCTAAGGAAGGTGTCAGGGATTGATTTAGGTGATGAATGTACAACTATGTAATGGTACTGTGAACAATCGAATGTACGATTTGTTTTGTATGACTGCATGGTGTGTGAATATATCTCAATAAAATGAAGATAAAAAAAGGAACAAGGATGAAAATACAAAAAAAAAAAAAGAGTACATTCAGAAGCTGCTTTGGGTTACATTTTAAGGTTAATTTGCAATTTCCTGCTTGCTTACAGTTTTAGGTTATATTCTTAAAGTCACTCTTATAGAATTTTTTATAACATTTGGTTTTAGTTCTATGAATATTCATTTTTCATTGGAAATATTAAAAGTTTGGTTTCCTTAATTTCTATGCCTTTAGGAGTATTATTGTATAAACAGTTATTTAAGTCAACTTGAGCAAAGGTTTATTAAAGAGTTTTATAAGTTTATTTGGTAACACCATCCAGGGGTAGGAAAATGTTATACATTAGACATATAGATACACATATTAAAACATATTAAATGTATTAAAATTAATTTAATAATAAACATATTAAAGCTTATAGCTTTAATTTAAAATTTTTCAGCCATGTGTCAGTCATAAAAGCCCAGAAACATAGAAAACATAGAAATATAAAACTCACTAGATTTTATAAGTTATTTTAGAGTTTTGGAAATTTTTTAGTAGATCCTGAGTACCAATTAAAACAGGCATCCCATTTGGTTTAATTCAGGAGCCCACTTTTTGAGTGTACTTCTAAGATAAATAATTTCATTCTGCTGGAAATTTCCCTATAAGAGCCATTGTAACTGCAAATTTTCCTCCATGATATTCTGCTATTAGTTAAATAGGTGCAATGCTGTGCCAAATAATTCTTAAACATAACAGATGCTGGGGTGTCTGCCAGCAGAGTGCTTTTAGAATTTGAGGGTGTCTGCCAGCAGAGTGTTTTTAGAATTTAGTCCACAGGGAGCTGTGGACTCCATAGTGGAAATGCTCTGAAAAAACCAAAGGGTAAGGAGGACTCAGATCTCTTATGAATGATCTTTCTTCCAAGAATAATCAGTCCTTTAACCCCTGAACAGGAACTCCATGAAATTGGAGAGATCAAACAGAAAAATAGTAGAGCTTGGACCAGACAGGGACTCACCAAGGACAATGACAAGAAAATGAGTAGCATAGTGAACACAAGGGATTCTAGCCGCCACCATGCCTGTCATTCAGATCATTCACAGAATCGTCAGCAGTTTCCTTTGGGTGACTTTGTGGTCATCAATATAACTGGTAAAATAAAAACTAGAGCAAAATTTGGTGAGGTCTCAGAGAGTTTTATAGAATCTATTCATGAATTGGGGTGAGTCCAATCACCAGGAGGTAGAGAGGAATTCTTCTGAACAAAGAGAACAAAAGGCTTTTATAGATAGGAAAAAAGGATGACACTGGGAGCAAATTTTCATTGGTTAATGCAGACTATATTTCCTAATATGGTGAGTGTAGAAGATTGCTTAGCAATGAGGAAGTTAGCTAGCATAAGAATAGGAAGTTAGTAATAGCTGGCTTAAATTCTGTTTTCTTGATGAGTTAGGCATTTACAGGAAATAGAAATTTACTTAGATATTGGTTTTGCTGGCACAAGGCTTAGCAAGAGCACTTCCTTGTTGGGCCTAATAAATTGTATGTATCAGATGAGAAACAAGGGGAACAGAAAATTGTCTCTGTCTTATCTTTAAAATTTGATGTTATCCCAAATATTTAGCTCTGGTGAATGATTTAAGGGGGGCAGGGAGCTAGTGGAAAACTAGTGCATCTAGAGGAAATTGAGATTTCTGATACCTCATCACCTCACATGAGCAAAATGTTGAAAAGGGTCTATATTGTTATTCTATGAGGGAAGAAAATGTTATCAACAAATTCACACATTATAAGTAGAAATAAAAATCAATTTGCCACATTTTTGCAAACCAGTTAAGATATTCCTAACATTTAAAACTATATTTACAAGCAGTAAAACATGTTAACCTGGAAATGCAACCACAATCCATTTCAATAGTGATAGCTCAAAGAGATTCATTTTGTAGAATAGCTAAACCTAATGAAATGCCATCATTCTTTATACATAAGATGGCACTGGACATGTACATTTAAGGTTTATTTTTATGAATATTGACTAATAAAATTGCTCAACCATGCTTATAAGTCTAGCTTACATTTAATTTAGGAGAAATAATAACCAAATACATGGTTGCTAAAAATGTGTAGAGCTCAATTTATCCTAAAATGTACAAAAAAAATTTTCTCTTCACAGTTATTACATAAGCAAAAAAAATTATATAGAAAATGTCTTTAGTTATTATATTTCTTTTAGTCCAATTTGGATATTTGTTTAACTGATCTGTAGTACTTCTGCCAAAGGATAACATTTTTTGAAATGCAAGTTGCTTTCCATTAGCTTTGATAACAAGAAATTATAATCTGACCTTTTTTACTGTACTCGCATCTATATTACCACCAATTGGTGTCAAAAATTAGGACAATCATCATAATTTCTCCTAATTTTATATAAGGGCTTGGAGTTACCTTAAGTAGTAAAAATCATATCTCATTTTCATACCAGTGAAGAGCTTCATCCCTTTGTCATATCAATGATTCTGATGGGTGGGAGTCAGGGTTTTACTTACAGACTCCACTTCCTCATTACTTTAAGGGTGGAAGGGGTGGGTTGAAGACTGAGCTTTGTGCACAGACTTCTTTTGGGAGAGGGATCACTTAGACTTGGCTGGGGCAAGGGGCAGCCTCCTTACTGCAGGCCAGAAATGGAGGATAGACCTTTCTGTGTCCACAGGCTTTGTCCAATGGAGTTCTGGGGAGGAAGAGAAGACCCTGAGGTGGGAGAACTCATATTTTTTCATGTTGTTTGCCTCTAGAACAATGGGTAAGGCTAAAAGTTCTCCGTTTTGCTGGGCTACCCTTTTCCCAATCTTGTGACTAAAGGCTGTCAATTTCTGGAAGACTATTTTTTGGGGGGTTTCCACATTGCCAGCTTCTCTAACTCCTAGCCAGGACATATTAAAGGCAAAAATCAACCAACCAACCAATAAAACAAACAACTGTAGCCTAATAATCAAGGATCACACCACTAGATCATTACTCAACTACCAAAGTCTCCAGCCCAAATATCTTTTTTTTACCTTTCAGAGTTCTCGTATCTAATTTATATATTTTTTCCATTATGACAAAAACATGAGAAATAAAAATGGAATGTATTTACTCTATGTTGTCCAGAGAAAGTAATCTCTAACTTTTTGTTAAGGCCAGCATTAAAACCAGACAACAATAACAATAAAAAAAGAATTAAAAAAATGAAATTATACATAAAAAAGATGATACCTCATGACCAAGTACATTTAAACGCAGTTTTAGTGCCTGAAAATGAATTCTTCTAAGCAACAATAGTAGAGAAATAAAAACAATTTTATAACCGCAATAGACGAAGAAGGAAATCCATTTTTTATTATTCACTACTAGTAGATTATAAAATCTCTCCATAAATAAGGGATTATTTACTGGCCTATATAAGGTAATGTGAAAAGCCTACTGCTGACATCATACTGGTGAAGGTCTGAATGCTTTCTTTTCTTTGATCAGAAACAGGGAAACATTTGTATGCTCCAAACACCTCTGCTTAACCCAGAAATGAAGGAATCAACTAGTTCAATAAGTCCCAGAAAAAATAAAGGCATAGAGAACAGAAAGTAAAAATTAACACTCTCATTATTTAAAGATAATATTGATCATGTATATAGGAAAATCAAAGGAATCTACAAAATACTTCTGCTACCGTGTTTCAGTGAAATCTAGAAACACAATTGCTTTTTGTATATTGGATTTGTTTTTTGTGACTGTGCTAAAATCACCACTATACAAAAATCAATTATATATCTGAATTTTAGTGTTGAACAATTAGAAACTAAAATGAAAACAATACCATTCACACTTATAACAGGTAATATTAACTACCTAGAGACAAGTTTTTAAAACATTCAATCAACATGCATTTAGAGCTACAAAATATTACTGAAAGAAATTCAAGAAGATATAATTAAAATGGAGAGATATAGCACTTTCAAAGAGTGGAACTGTCTAAACTTTTAAGATGACAATTTTGTCCACTGAACATAGATTTGTTGGGATCCCAATCAAAATTTCTGCAAGCATTGTTTTTGTTTTGTTGAAATTAAAAATGTAGTTATAAAATTTATAAGGAAAAATAAACCATCTATAACTGCCAAAACAATTTTGAAAAAACAATAAGAAGTGGAGGACATGTATTACCTGAGTTCAATACTTACAATAGTTACAGTTATCAAGACAACATGGTATTATAATAGCAAAAACATAGATTGATGGAACCGAATAGGGAGTTCAGAAAGACACCAGCACTTACATAAGCAATATATTTTTTACAAAAGTTCCTAAGAAATACATGGGGAAAAGGTGTTCTTTTTAATAAATGATTAATATTTCCATGATGTATATGGTTCCAACTTCCTACTTTTAATCTATCCACTCCTTTATATTTAGAAGTGTAGATAACATATAGTCAGGTCTTATTTTTTTATCCAATTAGAAACCTGTAATTTTTAATGTGGTGATTTAGACCATTTATCTTTAACACATTTATAGATACAATTGAATTAAAATTTACCATGATTCACATTGATTTTTATCTGTACTTTTTTTTATTTTCCCTTCTTTTTCTGCCTAATTTTGTGATGAATTCAGCATTTTAAAAAATTCTGTATTATCTCCATTATCAGCTTATTATTCATGCCTTTTTTTAAAAATGCTGGTTTCACTTGGGCTTACAATACATATTTTTAATTAAAATGGGAAATTCAACCCTTTCAAATTTGCCACAGACAATTTTTTCTGTAGTTGTCTTCTATAACTCACTGCAATATTTTTATTATAAATACCACAAAGCAAATGAGCTCTGGCATTGTCGATTTCATAGCTTTGTGTTTTTACTGCTTTATGCTCACTCAGTGGTGTCCATAATTCTATCCTGAGTTCAGTTATTAAACTCCTTGTGTCATCTCTTATGATATATCTCTCACTGGGGACTTAGTAAATTTATTCATTCTTTCAATATTTATTGAGCATCTATAGTGTACTAAAGTTAAATGTAGAATAAAGTCAAGTGAAGAAACAGACGATTTAGCACACAGTTAAAATAGAGCCTGATAAGAACTCTTATAAGAAAACATAAGCCATGTGAAGTCTTTTCAAAGGAAATGTTTAAGCCGAAACTGAAAAGATGAGAAATTTTCCAGAAGGGAACTGAATAGAAGTTAGGAGAATGTTTCAGGCAGAGAAAAGAACGTAGAGAGAATTAGTCAACAGAAAGCATAGCACATTTAATAAAAGAAACAATTGTGTGATTAAAGCAGAGTAGTGAAGGAAAGTGAAACATGAAGGGAGACGAGAATTGTGCTAATGCTAGGCAAATTATGGGTCTTGCAAAATAACTTAAAGCTACCAGAGCAACGACTACGACGACGACAATGTTGATGATGATGATGATGATGATGATGATGGTGATGATAGCCACATATAACAATTTTTATCCCAACTTTAAAGTCTTTCAAAGGCTTAAGCATGGAAGCAAGTAAGGTTGGGAGCCAGCTAAGAGGTTAATAAAATAGACTAGGAAGAGGTGTAGAGTTGTGGTCATGATGGATTAGAGGATAAGTAGATGAACTTGAGACCTAGTTCTGAAATATAAATATAGAATCAAGTAGATATTAGATTTAGAAATGAAAGTAAATAGTCAAGGAAAACTCTGAGTCTCTGGGAAACTGGGTGATTTTTAATACACTGGTATAGGACTTTGAAATGAGGAAGAAGAAAATAATTGGGGACAAATGGATAATGACAAGTTTATTTTGGGACATGTTCAATGTAATCTTTATGGAGGTTGTTCAAATGAATACCCATCAGCCAATTGATATGTAGGTTTGAATTGAAGAAGAGACATCTGGGCTGGAAAAAAATAAATGTTGGTGTAATTAGCATTTATATGATTCAATGATGAAGGTAAATGAAGGCAACAAAGGAAGGGAGTGTGAAATTTAAAAGATAGCCCAAAAGAGATCCCTGAAAATTTCTGATGCTTGATGTGGGACCACAGGCAAGGAAGTCTCTTAACTGGGATACCTTTCCCTCTACTATCTGCTTAAATAAAATTGAGTTTTATTTAAATGTCAAATTTTCTGTGGGACCTTTACTACTTGACTTCTCCTTCCAGCTCTTATTATTCCCCACATTTTCTGAGCTGCAGCAGTTTTGTATTCTATCTCAGACTACTCAAGCACTTACAGACTTTTTTGAATTGTTCCCACAAGGTTCATTATGTTGAATATATGCAAATGAATTTTAAACTCTTGAAGTGTTTTTGCATTATACTTGATCCTATCTTTGAATCTCCCATGCAGCTTGGCAACTTGAGAAATAAATACTTTGGACATTTGTCAAGGATAGGATGCAAAGCTTTGGAATCTGAATCTTTTCAGAGTACAAAATATTTACTAACTTGCAAGTAATTTATGTGATGACATTTTGTGAACTTAAGATGTCATATATGTATTTTAGTGTTGAGAGTAACTAATTAATTAAGCAACCATTTGTTGAGCTTTCTTTTCTTTCTACCCTGGGAACAAGTTAAAAATCTGTGGGGGGAAATAAAAGAAGTGACATTTGGAAATATATAGCTCCAAGTCAGTGGGCACAAATGTTCAGTATACAATAACATGGGTAAATTACTATAAAATAGTCAATCATGATAATTATGAAGAAAATAACCTCTGTGGATATGAAGAATAATAGGAGATTGATTTAAAGGTGCAGTTTCCTAAATTTATTAAGCTAGCCAGACACAAGGTCAGGATTCTCAAATTCTGGTTCCTTTTTCTAGTTGAATCATTGAAGCATAGACCTCTGTTTAATTCTGAACTTTTAAATATCAAATATAAAAGTGAGAAACACAAGTAGCCTTTTTATGTGGCTATCATTATCATCGTCGTCATAGTCGTAGTCGTTGCTGTGGTGGCTGTCTGTCATCTTGGTAAGGCACATTTTTGAAATCCTCTGTGGTAAAGCATACTAAAATTCCAGCATCAAATAATTAAAAATTCAAACTTTATATTAGAAAGGGCAGCCTTATATCCTAATGGAAAATTTTTCAGAACAAAAAAACTAAACTTCATGAATTTGCTTGAGATATTTACATCTCTGTCTGAAAGCCATCCATCCATCTAGTTGAAAAATAAATTACATGCATCCCCTTTTTAAAGAACGATGAGTATGCATTTTTTTCTCAAAATCCAAAACACAGATTTCTCTGACAAAGAATAAACAAGGCAATCTGTACTGCTTCATTTTTAAAGCATGCAAACATAAGAGATCTAGAGATGGCTTATACTTTTGTAGGGAATTTTCATTTTAAAAAAAAATTATGTCTTGTCTTCTTAAGAGGAGAAAATTGAAGCTTCTATGTCAATCTAAACAATATAAAATAAAAGGCATAAAAAGAACCCAGATGTGAAAAGGAATGCAAATCACCATACTAAGAAGCTGAGAAAATTACTCAGCAGGATCCAAAAATAATTAGGTACTGAGTGAGCACATTGCATTGGTAAAATATTAAAAGTACTTTGAAAACTTTTAAGTGGAAATGCATTTAGAAGAATTTTGCTTTTTGGACAGTATAATGATACTTTCCTATAAATATATTACCAGTGGGGGTTAACTGCTATTGCAACATTCATTTTTCTTTTTAACTAAAACAGAACAAGAAAGTGAAGTTTACATGAAAATGAGTCCTGTACTTAGAAATATTTTGATATATTTGTGTACTATCAACATTTGAATTCAAGGACAGGAAGAAATAGAAATTTCAGAAAAGATATCCTTTGTTTATAATTATAGTTTACCGCAATTATAAAAACAAACAAAATCCCTCAAAGAATGAATAGTTTTAGGCAGTGTTCAAGAACTTGCTGTTATTTCCATTGTAAGAGCATTATAGCTTTTCTTTAGTGTCTTTCATTGATGGAGTATAAGAATGAACAATATTCATTATGTAGGTATATTAATGGCTGCAAAGAAAAAGAATGTTTGTGGATTAGGGAAATTTCAATTTTGCTGGTGGGTTAAAATTTAGAGGTGATATTGGAACATGAAATAATATTTTAAAAGGATGCAGTAGTATACATTCTGGCAGCATTAGCAAACTAGAACAGTTGGTTGTATAGTCGCTTGAAATATAAACTTTATCAATTTTTCCCCATTTCTGCTCAGGATACCTTTGATATTGCCAGTAAAGCTACACACAGCAGACTTGAGAAGGCCCTACTGAATAACACTGCTTCTTTCTTTCTACAAATCCTCCCTAAAAAACATTTTGCCAGTGACACTTTGTACTAAAAGTGTTTGCTAGGGTATGGAGAATCTTTTTCCTGTATCCCATACTTACTAAAAATGGCCGTGCATTTGGTGTCAATTTGTCTAGTTAAGTAAAAGGAGTGATGGCTTGAAATTTTAAATACCTCAGGGTGACTACCTTTTCTGGTTCTGTTTGAAAGAACTTACCATCTAAGGCTTATACAGGAATTCATGTTGGCTGGTTAGTGGATGAATTTCTCAAACATGTTCTGGCCCACAAATTCCTCTCACCTGGTATGTGGATGTTTTGGAAGGCTCTTGTGCTCCTTCCTGCCAAGAACTCCTTCTTGCCTCCCAGGCATCCAAATACCCCCGGTATTCTGTAATCAGTTCACTAGCACAATGTTAGTGTTTCATTTTGAACTTTCATTGCATTAGGTTAATTGTCATTGATACTAACTAATAAGCATGTGGTTTTCAAACCTAAGCCAAAACAGAATCAAAATACTTCTTCCTTTTGTGGTGTCACACCTGAAAAAATTTGATTATAATGCCTGAATTACCATTAATAGGCAGTAATCAGCTTGGTTCAGTGACCATAAATTAGAAAAATATCTAGGTAGAAATAACAATTTTTTACTTGCTATGAGACCTCAATGCTTTAAAAAGTAAGAGGATTGCAGCAAAAATCTCTATGAATGTTATGTGCCTAAACAAAACTAACCAGATCACTTACATGCAAGTGGGTGTGTGCATGAGTGTGCATGTGTGTGTTTGTATATATTTCATACCATTTCTTGTTTGCAAGTTACTTCAGGGTAGGCATAAAATCATTATCTTTATAATTGCAACATTCAAGAGTGCTTGTCACAAAGTAGCAAAAATAAAATTTTTAAAGCCCTAATTGTTACCAGTATTGGTTTTAATAAAATTCCTGCCAATGATTTGAAGTTAGCTTAGTGCAGGGTTCAGCAAACTATGACCAGCAGGCCAAATGCGCAAATTGCTTGCTATGGATTTATTTTTCCAACATATACAAGAATAAAGGGAATAGAATAATACATCCCAATTTGCCATTGGCTTCAATACTTATCAACATACTGCTCATCTGGTTTTATCAATCCATCCTCATTTTATTCATATTCTATGTTATTTCATCTTTAAATTCTTTAGCAGTAACTCCAAAAGATAGGATTATTATCAACATAAAAGACATGTAACAAAATTATAAATAATTCTTTATATCTAATTCCAGACCATGCACAAACTGGAAATTGGAAATCATTCCAAAAATGTATTTTTATGTTTAGTTGTTGAATCAGGATCCAGACTGAACCACACATTGCATTTGGTTATTATGCCCCTTAAGTCAATTCTAATTTATAAGCATTCTCATTACAAAAAATTATGTCATTTTTTTGTGGAAGAAACTTGTCATTTGTTCTATTGAATATCCCACATTCCTCATTTGGTTTTTCCATCATTGTGGTGATCCCTGTATTTCTATGACAATAATTCTATAAAATGTAGCCCTAGAGGCTACATTATAATCAGGTCCAATTCATTAGGGTCAATCAATATGCAGACTCTCCTGTAAATATCCTATTACATCATCCAGTGTGCACATACTGTCTGATCAGCCTGATTTTAGTGCTATTAATATGGATTGCTGGGTTTAGGTGTTGTCATCTCTGTCCACTAACAATTTCCCTATTAATCTTTCATGTATTGGTTTAACAGTTTTTGATGATATTTGCCTAGATCCATTATTTCATTAACACTTTCCAAGTAGTAACTCTCTAATTCAATCATTCTTTCTGAATTTATTACCTAGAATTCTTCTGTAAAGAACTATCCTTCATCAGCTAATTAGTTATTTTGAAATTAGTTGTATAAGAAAAGTAAATATTTGATTTTTCTTTCACTTTATTCAATAGCCGTAATAACTAACTGGATCCCATGGGATCTCCAAAGATACAAATTATTTTTAAATATAATGAAGTATAATTGTGATCTTCTGGTTATTTTTCTATATATGTTTGATGTATTTCGATCAACTATAGGCATTAATTTTGCTGCTTATATCCTGAAAACCGATTCTTAAGATTTTCCTGGGCTTCCTGCTTCTTGGCATACATACCTTGTACAATCCCTTCCCCTTGAATGTGGGTGAGAGTTACAAATCCAATGGGATATCAAACATGTGGCAAAAGGGATTTTGAAAATGTAACTAATGTCCATCATTAATTGACTCTGAGTTAATAAAAGTGGAAATCATCCTGGGTGGACTAGCCTGACCATCTCAGGCAAGTCCCTAAAAGCCACAAGCAGCAGCAGACACTCCCCAGTTGTCCCGGAAAGAAGCAAACAAGTGTGTTGTAAAATGTCTACGGAGGAGGCAACGTGGCAAGGAGGTGAGGATAGACTATAGGACCTGGAAATGGTTTCCCAGCCAAAAAACAACAGGGAAATACGGGCAACAATCTTACAATTGGGAGGAAATGAATTTTATCAACAACCGGTAAGCTTGGGAGAGGACTTGAGATTCAGATGAAATCTTAGTCCCAAACAGCACCATGATTTCAATCTGGGGAGTACCCTGAGCGGAGGACCCAGCTAAACTTTATGTTGATTCCTAACCCAGAGAACCTGTGTGAATAAAAGGAAAAAGTGTTGTATTAAGCCACTAAATATTTGGTAATTTGTTGCACAGCAATAGAAAGCTAAATACCTGGTACTGTAATTTTAATTTTGGTAACAATCTTGCTTCCTTGGTCAAAAAGAATCACATTTTTCTTATACAATTCTTGGCCCCAAATAGTATAGACATGTTTTTTTGCAAGGAGCTTTGCACCCTTCAAGAGGGAAACAAAAAATAAAAAATGAAAAAAAATAAAAACAAGGAAAACAATTCAAGCACCAAGAATACTCATTGTTACTGAATTGTCTTTGCTTATAATTTTTACTGTGCATAGACCCAAGAAACCAGCATTTTTTTAAAAGAAAAAAATAAATCAAGAGTTCAAAAAGATGTTTCAAGAAAAATTTAAGACTATAACATGATTTTACTTGGCCTGTCTGTTTTATATTTGGGTCCCTTTTCATTTGAAAACACTGTTTCTTGACCTAAATAATATAATGATTTATCTGCTTTAACCCACTTTATTTATAATAGCTTATAGCTACTATCTATCTATAGTAGTTTAAGCATAAGAATATCAATATTATTACAAAAATAAGATTATTCAATGGAGTTTAGGATTTTACCCTTATGAGATATTTCATGTGTACTCCCTCCATGTATATCTATATCTCATATATGCATAGATATATGTAAACATATATAGGTAAATATATGTTTGTACATGTATATTTAAATATAATCCAATATAGTGAATATCTCATAAGACTACAAATAATGCAAGAGAATAAATTCTTTTAGCTTTATGAGTTGCATTCATTCTTTCTCTATCTCTACATATATATGTACATATATGTACACACACACATACTCTCTTCTTTCTGTATGGAAATGAATGCTTCTGCTCAGATAAACTCATTTAGGTAAGTTTTATAAAGCAGATTACTGTATGGTAATGCTAAATTTAAATGTTGACCTACTTTGGGATGGGGGAGTTTTTCTGGTTTTGCTTGCTTATTTTTCCTGTGCATGTGTGTGTGTGTGTGTGTGTGTGTGTGTGTGTGTGGGTGGGTGTAGTGTGTGTGTATATGTGTGTGTGTGTGTGTGTGTATATATATATACATATGTATATATATATAGTGTTGAATAGCTCATGGTCAGAAAGAATTGATTTTTTTATGATGTTGAGTGCTTCTCAAATATACGTTTCTTTCCTTTAATTGAATTTTACTTTTATGCATTCCAGGAGTGTATTATATATCCTTACTAAGATTCTGAAATATTTTGTTAATTTTATGTCTAGGTCTTTTAGTTTAACATTTATTATTTTTTTTTTTTTTCATTTTTTATATTCAGCTTTTTCCCACATTAATTTGTTCACTTTGGAGAGCATATCGATATCAATATGTTAGCTTAATATCCTGCTATTTTACTAAATTCTTTATATTTGTGAAATAATTTTTCCTTTATTATTTTGAGTTTTCAGATATAAAATATTTCTGGATTATTGGCTTAGAGATATGTCACTTTTTCAGGATATTACTCAATATTTATTTATTTATTTCTATGTTCTATGATTTTAAAATTCATATTTTGTAAAGCCATTTCTATTCAAGTTAAAATTTTCTTTTCCTTTTATACACTGCATTTGTCATTTCCTATGCTACTTTCTTAACACTTTTTCCCCTTTTTTCTCTGTATTAGATTATCTAGTAGTCTGACTGGAAAATTATTTTTCTTCCCTAAGAACTTTTATTATTTTTGGATTTTTTTTAGTTCAATTATCTTGTATTTTCTACTCCCATTAATATTGGCTATTATATTTTATTAATTTAATTTATTTTTCTGGTTTACTTTGTTATTCCTCTTGGCTGGGGAGGTGAGAGTGTTGAATTATTTCTCTTTCAATTTGTTTTCTTTTAATAGGCAGCTGATGTTATGAATATTTCTCTGGAAATTGCTTTATCTCTATCCCAATTGATTCTGATATATGATGTTCATAAACTTAGATTTTATTCTGTCGGCCAATCTGATATTTGTTTCTTTCTTTAAGCAAGTTGGGTTAATGAAGAGTGAAGAGAATGCCCTTTGATTAACATGACCAAAGTGGTGTTTGATTTCACTTTTATCTGTTTGTATACTCTGAGTAAATTGAGGAAAATTTAATAAAATGACTATTTCTGAAGATAAAAACAGATTTCAGGGAAACTACAAGGGAGAATTTAGTACTTCAGTGTTAGACCTGAAGGCTAATGGAGGCAGTCATTGCTTTAACTGGAGAAAGAGTGTTGCACAGTGAAAGCCTCCTGCCAGAATTCTGATTCCTCATGGAGAGATCCAGGGGAATAAATACCCTCAGGAATTCCCTCATGGAAGCCTCGTGGTGCTAGAGAGCAGAACTCTCCAAACAAGCTAGTGTACCTCAGCCCAGCTCCAACTGGGGTTTTAATGTTAACTGTTCAATACAGACAGCGAATCCCCAACAATCAGACAGAGGCTTTTGGTGACAACTGACCTTGGGAAAGTCAGGGGACATAACTGTCTCAGGACGGAGAGCCCAGAGGACTGGGAGCTATCTCTGGCTGATGGATGGCTCTGGGAGCTTTCTGTCCCTTTCTCCCTCTGTGGAAAAAGCCTCAGCCATTTTCAGCCCACAGTGCTTTGTGGTAAAGAAAGCCTCAGCCATTTTAAAATTGCAGCACTTTGACCAGCAGAGTCAGAGAAACAAAGAACTTATTGATATGCAGAAGACCTCTCTGAAGGGGGCATAGCTTCCCAAGAAGAAAGGGAGGAGCCCAGCTCTACTGCCTGCCTTACGGAAACCAGATCCCAAAGCCTGGAGGAGGAGAGCCATGGGCCACACCCCCTCATACCAGCCGGTGACAGGCTGACAGGTGCACCTGCCAGGCAAAAAAGCATGGGGTGTGTCAATCCTCTAAGAAAAACCATCAGGGAAACCAGATATTGAATATTTCCTCCTTCTGTGACCTGAGCCTGTTCTTGTCTGGGAAAACCTGATTGGGGTGGTCTAGGAGGTCAAATGCCTAGACAATAGAAAACTACAACCTACTCTAAGAAAAATGAAGTTATGGCCCATCAAAGGAACAAACATACACTTCAACTGAGATACAGGAATTTAAACAACTAATGCTAAATCAATTCAAAAAGTTTACAGAATATTTCACAAAAGAGATAAAGGCTATAAAGAAAACACTGGGCATACATAAGGCAGAAATTGAAAGTTCGGAAAAACAACTAGGACAATCTATGGAAATGAAAGGCACAACACAAGAGATGAAAGACACAATGGAAACATACAACAGCAGATCTCAAGAGGCAGAAGAAAACACTCAGGAACTGGAGAACAAAACACCTGAAAGCCTACAAGCAAAGGAGCAGATAGAGAAATGACTGAAAAGATATGAGCAGCATCTCCAGGAACTTAACTATGAAACAAAGTAAAAGAATGTATGTATCATTCGGGTCCCAGAAGGAGAAGAGAAGGGAAAAAGGGCAGAAGCAATAATAGAGGAAATAATCAATGAAAATTTCCCATCTCTTAGGCAACACGTAAAATTACAGATCCAAGAAGCCCAGCATACTCCAAACAAAATAGATCTGAATAGACACTTAATAATCAGATTATCAAATATCAAAGATAAAGAAAGAATCCTGAAAGCAGCAAGAGAAAAGCAATCCATTACATACAAAGGAAGGTTAATAAGACTATGTGGAGATCTCTCAGCAGAAACCATGGAGGCAAGAAGGAAGTGGTGTGATATATTTAAGATACTGAAATAGGAAAACCACCAACCAAGAATCCTATATCCAGCAAAGCTTTCCTTCAAATATGAGGGAGAGCTCAAAATATTTTCTAACAAACAGACAATGAGAGACTTTGTGAACAAGACACCCGCCCTACAGGAAATACTAAAGGGAGCACTACAGAGTGATAGGGGAAGATGGGAGTGAGTGGTTTGGAACACAATTTTGGGAGATGGTAGCACAGCAATGTAAGTACACTGAACAAAGATAATTATGAATACAGTTGAGAGAGGAAGGTTCGGAGCATGTAAGACACCAGAAGAAAGGAGGAAAGATAAAGACTGGGACTGTATAACTTGGTGAAATCTAGAGTGTTCAACAATTGTGATAAAATGTACAAATATGTTCTTTTATGAGGGAGAACAAGCAAATGTCAACCTTGCAAGCTGTTAAAAATGGAGAGACATTGGAGAAGGGATGCAATCAATGTAAACTAGAGACTATAACTAACAGAATCATTGTATTACGCTTCCTTTAATGTAACAAAGGTGATATACCAAGATAAATGCAGATAAGAGGCAGGGGATAGGGGAGGCATGTTAGACACTTGACTTTGGTGGTGTTGTCTGACTCTTTACTTTGATTTAAGGTTATCTTTCCTTCGGTGCTTCATAGCAGTAAGTTTTTTTCCTCTTTCTTTTTTCTTTTTCTTTTGCCTCTCTACCTTCTTTGACTCTCCCTCTTGCCTTGTGGAAGAAATGTAGGTGCCCTTATATAGATAGTGGTGAAGGTAGTGAACACATAAATATGTGACCATACAGAGAACCATTGATTATTTACCTAGGATGGAATGTATGGCATGTGAACAAAACCGTATTAAAAAAAAAAAAAATGGGTTGATGACAAAACTTTGAGGGCAATATGCTGAGTGAAATAAGCCAGACATATAAGGACAAATATTGCAGGATCTCACTGATAGGAACTAATTATAATATGTGAACTCATAGACATGAAATATAAGGTACCAAGATATAGGACAATGCTAAAGAATGGGGAGTGGTTAATTAGTATGAGCAGAATGTTCAAGTAGGATGAACTTAAATGTTTGGAAATGAACAGAGGTGTCTGTAGCAAGATGTGAGAATAACTAACAGTGCTGAATGGTGCATGAATGAGGTGGAAAGGGGAAGCTCAGAGTCATGTATATCACCAGAGGGAAAGTTGGAGGTCAAAAGATGGGAATGTATAAAACTGAATCCTACAGTGGACAATGTCCATGAACAACTATACAAATATTAGAAATCTGTTCCATGAACCAGAACAAATGCATGACACTATAACCAGAAGTTAATAATAGAGGGGCATATAGGGAAAAATATGTATCTATTGCAAACTATATACTACAGTTAGTAGTATGTCAATGTTCTTTCATAAACAGTAACAAATGTACTATACCAACACTATGAGTCAATAATTGAGGGCGGTTGGTTAGGGATATGGAAGGATTTGAGTCTCCTTTTCTTTCTTTTTTCATCTTTTGCTTTATTTCTTATCTGGAGTAATGAAAAGGTTCTAAAAATTGAACAAAAATTAAGTGTGGTGATGGACACACAGCTGTATGAGTGTACCAGGGGCAACTGATTGTACACTTTGGATCTTTGGATAATTGTATGGTATGTGAACAATCTCAATAAAAATTAAAAAAAAAGTATCATATTTCAAAAGCTCAAGAAACTTTCTTATATTCAAAAATAATTGACTGAACTGTTTTTTATTTCCATAAAAATCAGCTCAGCAAATGCATAGTAGCTAATAAACATCAAATGAATAATTTATAAAATATTAAAAATAAAAGGAGGAAAATATTATAATAGTATTATCTGTCAATTTCTTTCCATTATCGGGATATTACAGTAAAACTTTTTTTAATGAAGGATCACATTTTCAGAACATTTTAAATGATACATTATTAATGCTTCAAAAATGTGGCTAAAACAACCATAAAACATTTTTTTGCAACAAGTGTATATAAGGTAGAGTAATGTTTATAAAATTAATGACAATTGCAGTTTGAATTTTAATATTGTAAAACTCTTGCTAATACTGAATTTGGTCTTTAATCTAAAGAGAGCCTCTTTGTCCAAATTTTTCATCATTTCAATTTATAATCAGAGATATTTATCTATTAATATATTTAACTATATTTACTATTTGCCAGTTTATTTGTTTTAACCTATTTATCCATGTAGGTGCTATTCACATGGAATGGCTACTTAAAATATAAGGAAACAAAAACTCAGGTCTAAAGCCCTATTTTCTATAAAAGAATGATATACCCTGTATATGTTCTAGCCTTATATGTTAACACATGTCTTAACTTGTATTCAATGAAAAAATAAATCATTCAATGAAATTTTTAATTTAAAAATCTACATTTCTCTATTCTTAAAATAACATTCTACTTTAGTTAAAGTAAAGAATGACCTCTGTTTTCCGTTTCTATTCTCCAATACACAGCCTCTGCCCCATTATTTTTCACCTATGGCTTCTTCTTTAAATTAAGATTGTGGGGGGAATTACCACAAAGAAGTCAAAGAGAGACTTGTCCATTTCCTGTTCCTAGTTTTGAAATTCTTAAAATAGATCAAGTATTATATTTAACACAAATGCTCCTTACAAAAACTAGCAAAATAACTTCAGAAACTTCTTGAAAATTATGCCACATATTAAAAGAAAAGAAGACATTTTTTGCAGTAATCATTAAGACTGTCATTTTCTCTTTTGGTTTTAAATTATAAGTTTCAGTTGAAAAAACATCTTTTGAAAATACTGTCATCCAAATGTGTTTTGGAGGTCATGATATATAATATGTTTATGAAGCATGAAAGTGTTTAGTTGTAAGTAAATATGTGCAAGAATAACTTGCATTGACATTTAACTACATTCATGTGTAATAACCCATAACAATTATCCCATCATTGCATTCAATAAATATAGTAGAAGGTAAAGCTCTTACATTGTTAAGTACCAACTATATTAGTGATATGCCTTGGTCAAAAATTACAAAGATTGCTGAGCTAACAAAATGTAAACAGTAAACAGGAGTTTCCCCCTCAATTCTCCCAATAAAATATTCTAAACATAAAACCTGTTTAGGTTTCAAGTTTTACGCTGTTAGACATTTGTTATATTGAACCTGCTATTGTGAACTCATCATAATTTAAACACCCTGGGAAATAATGAGTTGTAGTTTGTTTTTTAAGCCTTATTCATGATTCTAAATTACTTTTGTGTTTTATTAGCCTCACTTGGTTGTCATTATCTCATCCTCAAATTGATAGTGAGCTTTGTGATCAATAAAAGTTGGATTGCAATATAAATGTCAAACACGATGTAGACATGGCTTAGCACAACATTTTAACTTTATTTGTTATTTGCCATTAAAAAGCAGCCCAAAACTAATAAAGATAGCATTATATAAAGATGAGGAAGCAAAATAAGATATAGGAACCACAAAGCCATAGCCTATATGAATGTCTAATATATTAAATGGTATATTACCTCCATGCTACTAAATCCTATTCTCAGTCCACATCTCATTTGACCTGTTGACAGCATTTTAAAAATGTGAGCATTACTTTCTCTTTAAACACTTTATTTACCTTGCAAGAGACTATACTCTCCTGGTTAATCTCCTAATTCACTGCCCAATCTACCCTCCTAATTTCTTTTGCTGATTCTTCATCATTTGCTACTCTTCATCTCCTAATGTTGAATTGCCTCATTCAGTAATTCCATATACAAGGACTCCCTACTTTACTTTCTTTAGTCTTGCAGCTTTAGAAATCATCTATATGGTGATTTGTCCATGAATATTTTTACCTTTCTTCATGGCCTGGGATTTCTGAGCAAAGAGGCAGAATAATCACCTCCAAAGATGTTGCTGTCCAAAGGCCTGAAACCTATAAAAAATGTAATGTGACATGGCAAAGGGGGATTAAGGAAGCAGATGGAATTAAAGTTGCTAAATAGAAGACTTCAAAATACAGAAATTGTCCTGTATTATCCAAGTGGGCTCCATGTAATCACACAGGTCCTCAGATGTGGAAAAGCAAAGAAGACTCAATTTCAAATTGATGCAGTGTGAGAAAGACTCAACCAGTCATTGCCATCTTTGAAGATGGAAGGGGGCCATGAGAGGAAATGTAAGCAGCCTCCAGAAGCAGGAAAGTGCAAGGAAATGGATTTTTCCCTAGAGTCTCCAGAAGGAACATAGCCCTGCTGATAACTTGATTTCAGGACTTCTGACCTACAGAACTATAAGAAGAATAAGGCACTATGTTACTAGTAATTTGTTACAATAGCAATAGAAAACTTACATGCCTTGGAATCTAGAAATAGTGTACTGTTCCAGAGAGATTTAGGGCATTATCTCTTTTGGGCTGCTGCATTATATTCCAGAGTTGTGAAACAAGACAACTTCCCCTCTTCTAGAGATTTGTTTACTTTCCAGAGTAAGGTGTTCAACCTCTCTCTCTCTCTCTTTCTCTGTCTCTCAGAGGAGGGGCAGATATTTCCTAAATAAGATCCGAGTCTTAAAATTTCGGAGTTCCTCTTTCAACGTGCAACCCTATTGCATACACAAGGTAACACCAAACTTTATCACATCACACTGTGGAGTGATAAACCAGCACATGGAGTTCTGTCCTCTGGGGTCTCACTTTTCACAAGTTCCGTGAGATCACTGATAGAGCTGCTTCTAGTTCTAGTCTCATAGCACACTATCTGGATGTCTGGACGGGGTCAGCATTTTCTGAACTATCACTGCCAGCTTTTTCTTTTTGGTTTCTTTGTTTGACATTGCTGTTTTTTTTGTTGTTGTTGTTGTTGTTGTTTGTTTGTTTTTTGCTTATTTTGTTTTTTGTTTGCTTGTTTGTTTTTATTTTTGGGCTTAAGGGTTCAGTTTGCAGATTATCACTTCCTCCACACAATTTCCGTAAGTGGCAAGAAGCCAGACAGCACCTTCCACACTTAGCTTGGAAATCTTATCAGCTAAATACCCAACTTCATAGCTTTCAAGTTCTGACTTCTACCCAATATCAGAACACAACTTTGTTAGGTTCTTTGCGCCTTTATATCACCTTTCTTCCAATTTCTGATAATACATTTCGTCTTTGCCTTCTAAGGCTTTATCGAAAATACATTTAACGTCTATATTTCTACTGGCAGTTTCATCAAAGCAATCTAGGCTTTTTCTATCAAGCACCTCAAAATTCTTCCAGTCTCTACCCATTAACCAACTCCAAAGCCATTTCTACATTTTAGGTAATTTTGGTACTCCACTTTCTCATACCAAAATCAGTTTTTGTTTCCTAGCTGCTAAAACAAATACCAAAAACAGGTTTGGTTAACAACAGGAAATTATTGGCTCAAGGTTTCAGAACTAGAATGATTGCTTCTTCTTGCAGTTGGTATCTTCTGGCTGGCCTGCAAACTGTGAAGTTCCTTGGCTTTTCTGTCCAAGGCAATGCACATGGCCACATCTTCTTTTTGATGCCCCCCATGGCTTCTTTCTCCATCTGACTTAACTTGGCTTATAAAAGACTCCAGTAATCCAGATTAAAACTCAACCTGATTGAATTGAACCACACATTATCTAATAATACCTTCAAAGTTCCTATTACAAATAGGTTCTCACTCACAGGACCAGGGGTTGGGACCTGAATATGCCTTTTGTGTGGGACATGATTCAATCCCCAACATGTTATAAATTTTAATAAATGTATATTATATATAGATAGATATAAGTATAGATGGATAGAATATAGATATAATGGTAAAATATTTGTCAGATTTAAATCTCTTGCTCAAAACTTCCCCTTGAACTTCAGATCCATATATCTAACTCCATGCCTGTCATCTTGACTTAGATACTTAGCAGGCATCCCAAAATTAGCATATTCAAACACATCTCTTGATAGATCCCATCCCAACAAGCTGAATTTATTTCTTTTTAATGAATGATACATTTAGATTCAATTCTACCATTTGACTTAATTGTGATTTCTATTTTCTGATCTTTTTCAATTTTTTTAGCATTTTGCTCAATTTATGGGTCAGGTTTCCTAGAAGCAGAGAGAGAGAAAGAGATTCATATCAATGTCTTATTATGGTAGTAATTTAAGCAGAAGCCTAAAAGGCAGGAGGGAAGCCAGATATGGAATAGGACAAAGTCAAGCAGGTTATAGTTTCAGATAAAGTCTTGCTTCAGCTTGATTCCAGGAAGAACTCTGGAATATAATTTATATGAAAACTCTTGTCCAACCTGAAGCAAGGGAACTAAGTTTCTGTACTCTATGTCATTTTGTTACTTGGTACTGAGCACCGCAGGAGTCTATGCACTGTGAGATATTTCTTATTCCTCAAGGGTAATCCTCTTGAGAAGATTATAAGTATGAGTTGCTGGAAGCAAAGCATGCAGTTCTGAGATGGACACACAAAGCAACTAAAGGTCAAACCATAGGCTGTGGATGAGTCACACAGCATGTGTTGCAGATCAATTGAGCATTTCGATATTATAAGTTCTATTTCTGTTGTTTTGGGGTTCATCTCAAAATTTAAATATGTATAGGAAACTTAAAGGCTAATTTTAATCACCATATTTATCTTTCTCCTGAATGAAGTATAGACCTATAATTACTTTAATTCTGAACAAATCCCTCCCAAATTTCATGCTGTTCTTGGCCAGGAATTTAATGACAATTGCGGTGCATGATTCCTTCTTGCATGTCACAACATCCTGCTAGTTCTACTTTTCTTTTTCATGAGGTATGACCTTTTGGTATTTTTTTTTCCTGAGATGTTAATAATGAAATAGATCAGAGATTTCCATATTTTTGGGGGGGGGTGTCTTAATAACTTCCTCCTTGTAATTTTTTCTCAACACAATTCTAAGTTAATTGTTGCTTTCTTTAACATTTTGAAGTTACTATTTTTCATCTGACTTCCATTATTGCTGTTGAAAACTTTGCTGTTATTTTGTCATTTTTTTCCAAATAACATTTCTTCTTTTCTCCAGCTATTTCTAAGATAATCTTGTTACTTTCTTGTTAAAATTATTCCACAGTTTCAGTGATACATATTTATAAATATGTATAAACACGTGTACACATATACATGTGTAATACAGAGACACAGCCAAGTGCAGATTGTTAAAATGATTCTATTGTGATTTGTTAGAATTTGTGAATCTGAGACTTGTAGCCCATCATTTCTGGAAAATTCCAAGAAATACTTACTTTGAGTAATTTCTCTTCTGCATTCTTGCTATTCTTTCCTCCTGGAGTTGTGGTTGAATTTTTATTTGAAATATTTTATTCTTCTCCCTTGTTTTTCAAATTATTTTTTCTTCATATTTTCCATCCACTCTTTATAGAATATTTTTATGATGTCTTTACATATATCTGTAAGTTAATAATGTATATTTTCAGTTTTGTATATTCATGGTTCAGCTTTTTCGAGGCTTAATTTCCTCTAATTTACATTTTTACATGTTCTATTTTGTTTCTTTTAATTATGCCTTGCCTCCTCTCCCCTTTCCTCTGCTCTCCTCCCCTTCCCTTGTCTCCTCTCCTCTTCTCTCCTTTACAATTTGAATCTTTCGGTCTGCTTCATTTTGTTAAATACATCAAATTTATTTATTTTATAGTCAGTATTTCATAATATCCACATCATAAATTTTGGTTAGTGTTTGCAATTTATTTTTGCTGCCTCTCACTCTGTTTTTTTGTGTGCTAAGTTTATTGTTGTTTTGTAAGCCTGGAATTTAAAGTTGGTAATTCATTGGTTTGAAGATTATTTCTCAAGTGTGTTTGCTTCAGCAAATTGCCTGGAGGCACAATTTTAATCTAAAATTTTGACCTGAGTTTTTGGAGCACACAGCTAGCATGAGCTCAGTTGCCTAATCCACATTATCACTGGCCTGAAAAAGAAGCTACAAACGTACATATTTGCTTAATGATCACTAAAAATTTAGATCATAATAGGCAACTCTCTTATGGTTGGGCATTACTTTTTATATCATGACACAGCCTAGTGCCATTTGAATAGCTATAATACATACAGGGATTCTGAGCTAATTTCCTACCTTATTTGGGCCCAATTTTTTTTTTTTTTTTTAGTTTTCTCATTGTCACACTGTTATTCCTATTAAAATATTGATTGTAAAATCACACTTTGTCCTTGTACCAGGTCTATAATTACACCCATTATTTTATAGTGATATACAAAATTTTGTCATTTTGTCCAAGAATGAAATTTTCTGCAAGCACATGAGATTTTGAATTAGAGAGGCATATTATTTAATTTTTAGTTATTTTATTGTATAAATTATTGATTTGGCTAGAATACATGTTATAAATGATCATAGGAAATGGCATATTTTTCATTTGATAAACCACATATTCCCTTTCTTATCACAGAATACTCTTCTTACACTGCTCTGTGTTTTATCAGGGATATTTTATATTCATTTCTGGGAAAATTTGCAAGTTAGGAAGAATGTTGTGTAGAAGCAACCAAGGTTATGTGTGTCACTTCTGTCTTTTATTTTATTTTACTTTTTGGTGTCATGGTGATTAATAGCTCTAAAAATGAATAGCATTATTACTTTTGATAATGAGATAAAGGCAGTTTGATAAGAATATGGAAATGCATGACATTTTGTGACAGTCATTTGGTCTAGGATCCTTTATTCTTTTCTCTTTCCATCAGAGTATTGCATTATTTGCATATTTAGTGTAAAGATAATAGATTTTTTCTATGGCAAAATTCTTTTGATAATTTATCCATAATTGAATTGGTCTCTTAGTTGGTGTCTTGTGTGTATGTGAGTTTATGTAGTCTAACATTCTTGTATTGTACTTCATGGGTTACTGCTTTAAAAAATTATGCACCAAGGAAATAAATGTCAAGCTCATGAAGTTCAAATTCATAATTAAATCACCTGCCTTCCTGTTTATACATGGCATGTATCAAATGGCTCATTCATTTTTAACTAACAGAAAGTTGCTTTGTTCAATGTGACTAGCTTTGTTTTAGCTCTGATATTACTTATCTGATTAACTCTCTTTATTCTTTGAAAATTTTATTTAACAAGACAAAAATATGTTTATTTTTGGAGCATGTGGTAATTTGCAGGTGTTTGATATTTTGCAGTTTGTTTTTTTGTTTTTTCTGGGAATTTGTGTATAATGCTGATTATACCATTTCAGTCCAAAGGTACATTATCTTTTAGGAATGATTTGAGGATGGGGAAAGAAATATACATTGAAACACATCAGTGGATTAGACAAGCAAGGTAGAAATCACCCTATGCTTTTGTATGTAAACCTTAGACTCATCTTTAATTTCTGATTTGACTGGGTTTCTCTAGATAAAGCCATATTGTGTCTAAGTACCCTTAATTAAATGTGAGTTTAATTGAATGACTGAAATAATCCTATCCTCATATATCTTAATCCCCTTGAACTCTGGAATATGAGAAACACAGCATTATCCCTTTTGTGGTAGAAGGTTAATTCTTAGAATGCAAAGTAAGTAACTTTTTTTAAAAGCAGTGATGGCTTCATCACACCTAGTTAGGAATAAGCTCCTCCTATGGTCATTTAATACATTAAAATAAAGCTGTCAATTTGTGAGTTTTATTCCAAGAATATGAAATTGGGAAATTAACATATTATGTGTATATTGTCTATGTTTGAACTTTGATTTATCCTTCCCTGAGGAACTGCCTCTCTTTTACTCCATATATTTAGGGTTCAACTATCAATCCCACTGTCCTGTCTTTCACGCCATAAGGATGCATAGAAGAACCTAGCTGATATTATCAGTAAATTTAATGTTCTGGGAATGCCCAGGAATGACTATGGTTTGTTAATTTCCATTGGGTATGGTATGAACAAGTTCACAGAAATGTTGCTGTATTAGGTTATTCTCTTGGCTAGAGTAGGAACTTGTTGGAAGGAAAGCAGTTATTTTAGGTTAGTTGTCTTTTTCTTACTCCCTTGTTATTGTTTGTTTGAAATGTTTTCTTATTGTATTTTTAAATACATTTTTTATATAGTTAATAGCTAATTTTAAAAAAATGAGTTAATTAAAAAAAAATCAAAAAACAATCGAAAAAATATGCAGAGCCTCCTGAGGAGCTGGGTGAGAACGCAAGGGTGTTGGGCTTCCCCACCTCGATGGTTGCTGATGTGCTCACAGACATAGGGGACTGGTGGTTTGATGGGCTGAGCCCTCTACCACAGGACTTGCCCTTGGGAAGACTGTTGCTGCAAAGGAGAGGCTAGGCCTCCCTATAATTGTGCCTAAGAGCCTCTTCCCAAATGCCTCTTTGTTGCTCAGATGTGGCCCTCTCTCTCTAGCTAAGCCAACTTGGCAGGTGAAATCACTGCCCTCCCCCCTATGTGGGTTCTGACACCCAGAGGAGTGAATCTCCCTGGCAACATGGAATATTACTCCTGGGGAGGAATCTAAACCCAGCATCATGGATGGAGAACATCTTCTTGACCAAAAAGGGATGTGAAAGGAAATGAAATAAGCTTCAGTGGCAGAGAGATTCCAAAAGGAGCCAAGAGGTCACTCTGGTGGGCACTCTTAGGCACAATATAGACAACCTTTTTAAGGTTCTAATGAATTGGAATAGCTAGCAGTAAATACCTGAAACTATCAAACTACAACCCATAACCCTTGAATCTTGAGGACAATTGTATAAAAATGTAGCTTATGAGGCGTGACAATGTGATTGGGAAAGCCATATGGACCACACTCCTCCCCTTTGTCCAGTGTATGGATGGATGAGTAGAAAAACAGGGGCAAATAATCAATGAGGACTGAATAAGTTCATACAATGAAAAAATAACCAATGAGTACTGAATAAGTTCATACAATGGAGAGATAGAGAGATGTCTGAACTTTAAAGTATAACACTATATGTATTATCCTAATTTTGTGGTAGAAAAAAGATATCAGAGTATCCTTCCCCCTAAAATGTGACACTTGATCTGAAGGTGAAAATAGGAGTTCATGATCACATGGGAGAATTTTATGGGTTGAAATTTGTCCCCCAAAAAGATATGTTGAAGTCTGACTCCCTATACCTATGACCTTATTTGCAAGCAGTGTCTTTGTGAATGTTATCAAAATGAGGTCATATTGTGATTAGGAGTGGACCCTAATCCAATATGACTGGTGCCCTTATAAGAAGAGGAGAAGAGAAACATGCAGAGAGCTGCCATGAGGAGAAAACCGTATGCACATGGAGACATGCGGGGAGCAGGCAGCCATGTGAACATGGAGACAGGCATAGGAGTTAGGCCCCCAGAATCTGCAAGGGGCAAGGAAGGATCTCTCCACTGAAGTCTTCAGAGAGAGCATGGCCCTGCTGACACCATGAGTTCAGACTTGTAGCTCTTGGAATAACCTTCTGTTGTTTCAATTTATCCAGTTTGTGGTACCTTGTTGCAGCAGCCCTAGAAAACCAATACAGGAAAATAGCAGCAAAGGCTTGGGCAGAATATTATAAACAATAAAAAGTAGCAATTGCAAATGCAAAAATGTATGGCATAAAACAGGGATTCTGGAAAATAGAATTTATCAATGGATCATGAGGGTAACATTTAAAGTATGAAGAGTCCATGTTTGAGGTATTTTGCAGGTTAAACTGAGGATGCTCCAAGTAACTGGGAAAATGTTGAAGTGTTTTTTTAACAAGGATGCTATAATAAGTTTTGTGACATAGAGTAACAATGCTGACAGGTATTAACCTTTTTTGCTAAGGCTAGAGGCCAGGTAATAAATTTCAAATTGGTAGTGATTATAAGGATGAGAAAATTAACTTCTGAGATATTTTGGAAGATAATTTGGTGATGAATTTTAAAAAATGATAAATTGAAATCTAAACTTTCAGCAATACGGCAGTTATTCAGATGGCACAAGGTATTAGAGAGGAAGAAGAAGAAGCTTTGTGAGGCAGGAGGCAAGGAATTTGGTTTAGTTATTTTAAGCTGGTGCTTGAAAATTACACAGAGATAATAGCTGAAACCCTAGGAATTCAGTGTTTTTCTTTAAGAAAAAGTATGTAACCAACAGACTGACCTTCCAAGAAATTGTAGTGAAGGTCACCATTGGAAACTATCAAAAACCCTAGAAGAGAATCAAAAAAACACATTGTACTGGAATCTAAAGCAGTTACAGAAAGAAGGCAACCATCAACAGTGTCAATTTGCAGAATAAACTGCCAAGCATTTTGTTGAAAAGTATAGTACATCTATGAGGTAATGATTAATTTTAATCAGAGCATTTCCTTTTGGAAGAATTGTGAAGAAGTCACCTGTAATAGTGTGAGAAGAAAATGATAATGGTTCCATAAGCAAAGTTTGGATTTGAAGATACGTTAAGAAAGTTGTCAATGTAGATATTGTACACTTGTCATTCAGGCTGGGAAGAGAAGGAAGCACAACTTTCCTGTGCAATTTTGCAGTAGTGGGAAGAATGATCCAAAAGAAATAAAAGGATTTCAATGGATTAAAGATCTTAATAAGAATGTGGAAATCACTTGTGCTTAAAATGCTCTAAAAATATTTTGATGAACATGTCTATCACATTAAGGAAGAAGCATTTTCTATCAAAGAATTGTGACAGTTTTTATCAGTGCTTTCATCAACAGGATATAATATAAAGCAATTAAACATAGAAAAGCTTTTACACAAAAGCCAGCTTCACTTATTTCCAGAGGGAAAAAAAAAAAAAGAACCTTCTCTCTGGAAGGGATTTTCACTGGATTTTACATTGATTTGAGAAGAATGTGCAGCTTTTTGTCTGTGACACACAGACAGACACAATTCCAACACAATTGTTGAGACTCTTTCCTCCATCTTAAAAGTGGAGTCATCATGAACTAAAGACCCAAGAGTGACTAAATGACTAGTAGATGTCATTTGAATTTAAGATACCCAGGTAGATAAGAAATTTTGCAAAATGCCACTTGAAAACTAAGATGAAATATGTATACTCTTCCCAGGACAGTAGGAAGAATAAAACAATTTCTCCTTAAATATCAAGCCATTTAAAACTTTTAAAAATAAGTCAGAAATTAATCAGAAATACTGTAAGGATCTTCTTGTCACAGACCATTATTTTTTCCCTTCTGTCTACACAAGTTTTATTTACCTAAGCAAGAAAAAATGAGATGGTTTTCCCCCTCAAGTGAAAAAGTTAAATATTTTTTGACCTCAAAAAGAAGTTGTTATATATATCAGAGCATCTCGTATTTTTGTGATTCACAGAGGTGATCTTCCCCTAACTATGTATTTCATCTTATGCTCATTTAGTCTTTCAAATGGAAATTAATCCTTGAATACCTAATATACTTGACACTTTTCTAGATATGAAAGGGCTACAGGTCTTGAAATATGATAGAAACCCTACCCTTACTGAAGACATCCTCTAGGAATCATATAACATGTATAATAGATATAATAAGCAATGCTGTGATACATATAATAAAAGTGATGTGCTAGTGATATCCCTTATATTCCTTATTCATCAATTATTTTTTCATTTTAATAATATTTCCTCTAGGTTCTGTAAACACATGGTAGGTATTTTCATTAAAGAGTACTTATGTAGCATGGTCTAATGCAATCACAAACTTGAGTGATTACGTGATAGATATGGGAGCACTGTGAAAGAAAAAAGCAGTCGTTAGACAACATATTGTTAGCTGTTATCTATTTTTAAAATGCTGAAATGAAATTAAATATAGTTTCTTTATTCAGTTTAGCCAGTGCATTGTAGTAACAGGAGTTTGTTTGGCCTCCCATTTAGTTGTCTACTTGTTTTTTTCCACCTGAAAGATTTTTCTTCGAGTGCTTTGCCAAGTAGCCAATGTATGCTCAAGTCATAGTAGGCTGTTGATTATCTCCTGGGATTACTACATTATGGATTACCTGTAACATACCTTGCTTTACAGATCTTATTGGCATTGCTATCTTCTTCACTTGCAATTAAGTTATTTCCTGACATTCAGGCTGTTTCTCTAGCCAGTAAATCAGTTTTAAAAGTTGAACAAGTTGCTGACTACATTGACATGCTTTGTTTGATTAATAGCACGCCATCATATTTTAATGTTCATCAGTGTAAAAAAACTATTAAGGAATATACTCTTCCAGAAGGAAAATTACATAAAAAATGTTTATTTGCCATATTCTACCCTAAACTAGAATGAATGACAATCAGTTAGTGGCATGGGACACAGAACTAAAAACATGTGAACAGTCTACTTGATGCTCATCTATGTGACAGATGTGAGGGTATTGCAAGGACACAAGGATAATCATTTGATTCCTCTATCAAAACATCTTTTATACCAAGTCAGTGACTTTTGAAATTTAACTTTTAAAATTCATATGTTTTAAAAATTATTTGCATATAATTTTAATGCAAATGATTAATATCAAGAAATAATTGTCTCCCAGATCAATAAATATTTATCAGGTACGATTCTGATACTTACTAGGCTCCTGGTGCTAGAACTCTTAAAAGGTAAATATGACACATTAGTTCCCTATCCTTTCACTAACTCACCTTCTAGTGCTTCACAGGCCTGTTAGTACAAATAAGTCCATAGCAGCATTCAAAACCAGTACTTCTGCTTTGATGTTAACCCCCTTACTTGCTGTGGAAATATCATCCTTGTAACTCCACCCACAAACTCTTATTGTACTCCTAGAACCTCTAGAGTTGCCCCTATTTGCTCAGGAACAAATCTTACAACATTTTTCACACCAACCTACAAATACATATTCATTGCATCTTCACATTTTGTCTCTCAGGTGTTGCCTACCGTTGGAGAAGTCTAACTTGTCCCAGAGTGTTCTGCCCCAGTACTCCAAAAGGAGTAAACCCAGAGGATTTCAGTGCTGTATGCCAGTGAGTTATCACTGACTGAAGTAACATGGAAACATATACAGACACAGGGAATGTAGTCCTCTCCCATCCATTCAGACAGACGTCCTAGGGCCAGAGAAACAGTATAGCTCAGGTTTAGGTAGGTAGATGCTCTGCTATATATAACTGTATTTATATATATGCAATGTCCTAGTTTGCTAATGCTGCAGAATGCAAAACACCAGAGATGGATAGGCTTTTATAAAATGGGGATTTATTTCACTACACAGTTACAGTCTTAAGGTCACAAAGCGTCCAAGGTAACACATCAGCAATCGGGTACCCTCACCGGAGGATGGCCAATGGCCTCCGGAAAACCTCTGCTAGCTAGGAAGGCAGCCGGCGTCCTCTCCAAAGCTCTGGCCTCAAAACGGCTTTCTCCCAGGACGTTCCTATCTAGCAAGCTTGCTCCTCCTCAAAACATCACTCCCAGCTGCACTCTCTGAGTTTCCTCTCTCTGAGTCAGCTCATTTATATAGCTCCACTGATCAAGGCCCACCCCGAATGGGTGGGGCCACACCTCCATGGGAACAGCTCATCAAAATGATCATTACCCACAGCTGAGTGGGGCACATTCCAAGCAAATCTAACCAGCACCAAAAACATCTGCCCCACACAAGACCACAAAGATAATGGCATTTGGGGGACACAATACAATCAAACCGGCACATGCAAACATATACCCAAACATATAGACTGTCCTCCTAATATGTGTTAAGAGCATAATTGATAGAAGATATTATTATATTTTAAGTGATGTTGAGAAACCTCCTATTTTGAGCAGATTTTTTTTTTTTTTTTTGGTAAAATTGATGCTTTTACTAGAGTTGAATAAATGGAGAAGTTTTAGGCATGTGAGAGAAGTTTGCTAAGGAGCACTAATGGATTAGTGTTTGCTCGGGTGGAGGTTTTTCTAGGACTGGAGTGGATAACAAATACAAGACCCCTGAATTCTAGTAAGTCAATCTCTGTCTTTTACTTTTCTCCCTTTCCTCTTTTTAATTTGCCTCCTTTCCTTACTCTCAGTAGACATGTTCCTTAACCCCGTTAAGACACCTGATATCTTGATTTCTCTTTGACTATCACAACTCTGCCCTCAGAGACATATTTTGTGGAGGAAATTGCTATATGGGAAGTTGTGAAAACACAGGCTCAGGCACATCAGATTATCAATAAATGACCATTTTATTACCTACACAGCACAAATGGTCCAAAAGAGTATGGGAAGAGAACTCATCAAGGCTCATCCCCTGGGGAGGCCAACTGTTTGGATCAAGGTCAGTAGATGGTGGCTCTGCACACCCTACTTTGCTTTGGAGACAAGGCTGCCTGAGAGCTGGGTATTTATACATGCCTGCTACTGAGCAAGAAGCATCTACCAAATTTTGTGCAGTTTCCATCCTGGCAAGCAGCCAGGGCTGCTTGTTCCTGGTTTGGGGTTCAAGGTATGATCAGGCCATTCCGTTAGACCTAACATCTCCTCCAGGTGCAGAACAGAAACATATTGAAACATCTGCATAAAATCAAACAAGAGAGGAAAATAAGGTAGGTGTAAGTGAGGACAGTGAGTAATTTTATCAGCCATTTCCTGCCTGTAGAATTATAGGAGTCTACTGTCCTTTTTTTTTTTTTTTCTTTCCTCTTTCTGTCCCTTTCAGATCAAGCTGGCAGTATTTCTGTTGAAATACAATTCTCAAATATATTAGGGGTAGCCCATGTATGTCATGGGGATTTGCTCCATTGAGCAATCTGTTCCACAAGTCTTTTTTTGATAATCCCACTCCTATTTTTAGCTTCTGCAGAGATGGCTGAGGGGATCCATGAGTTACTTTCCTAATCTTTTAAAGAGCCTTCAGTGTAACTGAATACTGTGAACTTTTGTTACTTCTGAGGCATTAGCAAAAGGCTGTCCAGCCACATCCTTTGCTTTTTCTCCAGAGCAGTTTCCTGACAGTAAATCTCCTAACTTTAGCACCTTTTACAACTTTCGTAGGCTGAGAATTTCCCAAATCATCAAGTCCTGCATCCTTTTTTAAGAATTTTTCCATCAATTTTCTCTTGCCTCACAAATTTTACTACAAATACCCAGAAGAAGCTCTCCTCAACTAAATATCTTAGATCATTGCTTACAAATTCTGCTTTCTGCATAATCTTAGGAGACAATTCAGCTGCCTACTACAGATAGAATATTAAGAGTTGTATAGGGCAGAAACTTGAGTTCATAATTAGAAAAGAAACTTGGAAAAATTTAAATTTCTCTACCATCACTTAAGAACGAAGTACATGATGCAATTCTTTTGAATTTAATTCCTTCAAAATTGGTGCAAATTGTATTTCATGTTGCAAATCATTTTTTGTCACTCTGTATTATTCATCCAGTTAATTACAAAACTTTTCATGCCTTCCTTTGCTTATTGCCAGCTGCTTTTTGAACTTTTTATTAGACTCCAGATACTTTAACATTTCTTTGCAGTTTTACTATTAATGCCCTAAATGTTTATGGAAATGTGTCGATCAGTTGAGTAACAAAATAGAATAAAATTACATGATTTGTTCATATCATTAAATACGACATAATTAGCTTCATTATCTTAAGTTTTCATAAATGTTTAATTTTATAAGAGGAATAGATGATATTTTTGGCATGGATAAAATATGAATATCAAAACCACATTGCATAATCTACACAGCTGGAAATTCAACCCAAACTATTTTAGCTTAGATAGAAAATTGACCAAAAATTTATTTGGTTGATTATCTATCTAGCTCTATCATCTCTATTTGTCTGTCTGTCTGTCCATCTATCCCATCTATCTATCTTATCTATTATCTATCTATCTATGATCATCATAATCTATATGTCTATATTTTTATCCATATCTATTGAAATACTTATACATTTTTGTATTTTATATATATATATATATATATACATATATATAAATACAAGTATACTTAACATTTCTAAGTAACTCATTCTATGAAGATTTGTAGCCATATTAAGAAAGTTACGTAACTTGTTTTGTGTCTCATTAATAAAGTTAATTTTTTTTGTTTTTGTTTTTGTTTTTGTTTTGTTTTTTTCATTTTTATTGAGATTGTTCAGATACCATACAATTATCCAAAGATCCAAAGTGTACAATCACTTGCCCCTGGGTACCCTCATACAGCTGTGCATCCATCACCACACTTAATTTTTGTTCAATTTTTAGAAACTTTTCATTACTCCAGACAAGAAATAAAGTGAAAGATGAAAAAAGAAAAAAAAGAAAAGGAAACTCTAAACCTCCCCTATCCCTAACCAACCCCCCTCAATTGTTGACTCCTAGTATTGATATAGTACGTTTGTTACTGTTTATGAAAACATGTTGAAATACTACTAACTGTAGTATATAGTTTGTAATAGGTATATAGTTCTTCCCTATATGTCCCTCTATTATTAACTTCTAATTGTATTGTCATACATTTGTTCTGGTTCATGAAGTGATTTCTAGTATTTGTACAGTTGATCATGGACATTGCCCACCATAGGATTCAGTTTTATACATTTCCATCTTTTGACCTCCAACTTTCCTTCTGGCGACATATATGACTCTGAGCTTCCCCTTTCCACCTCATTCACACACCGTTCGGTGCTGTTAGTTATTCTCACATCTTGCTACCAACACCCCTGTTCATTTCCAAACATTTAAGTTCATCCTAATTGAACATTCTGCTCATACTAAGCAAGAGCATCTACATTTCTTTCACAAGGCAGGAGGGAGAGTCAAAGAAGGTAGAGAGGCAAAAGGAAGAGGAAACAAAAAAAAAAATGACAGCTAGGAAGCAGCAAAAGGAAAAATAACCTTAAATCAAAGTAGAATAAAGAATCAGACAATACCACCAATGTCAAGTGTCTAACGTGCCTGCCCTATCCCCCCCTCTTATCTGCATTCACCTTGATATATCACCTTTGTTACATTAAAGGAAGCATAATACAATGATTCTGTTAGTTACAGTCTCTAGTTTATGCTGATTGCATCCCTCCCCCAATGCCTCCCCATTTTTAACACCTTGCAAGGTTGACATTTGCTTGTTCTCCCTCGTAAAAGAACATATTTGTACATTTTATCACAATTGTTGAATACTCTAGATTTCACCAAGTTACACAGTTCCAGTCGTTATCCTTCCTCCTTTCTTCTGGTGTCTCACATGCTCCCCATCTTTCTCTCCCAACCATATTCATAGTTACCTTTGTTCAGTGTACTTACATTGCTACCATCTCCCAAAATTGTGTTCCAAACCATGCACTCCTGTCTTCTATCACCCTGTAGTGCTCCCTTTAGTATTTCTTGTAGGGCAGGTGTCTCGTTCACAAAGTCTCTCATTGTCTGTTTGTCAGAAAATATTTTGAGCTCTCCCTCATATTTGAAGGACAGCTTTGCTGGATACAGGATTCTTGGTTGGTGGTTTTTCTCTTTCAGTATCTTAAATATATCACACCACTTCCTTGCCTCCATGGTTTCTGCTGAGAGATCCGCACATAGTCTTATGAAGCTTCCTTTGTATGTAATGGATTGCTTTTCTCTTGCTGCTCTCAGGATTCTCTCTTTGACTTTGACATTTGATAATCTGATTATTAAGTGTCTTGGGGTAGGCCTATTCATCTCTCTTCTGTTTGGAGTACGCTGTGCTTCTTGGATCTGTAATTTTATGTCTTTCATAAGAGATGGGAAATTTTCATTGATTATTTCCTCTATTATTGCTTCTGCCCCCTTTCCCTTCTCTTCTCCTTCTGGGACACCAATGATACGTACATTATTGTACTTTGTTTCATCCTTGAGTTCCTGGAGACGTTGCTCATATTTTTTCATTCTTTTCTCCATCTGCTCCTTTGCGTGTAGGCTTTCAGGTGTTTTGTTCTCCAGTTCCTGGGTGTTTTCTTCTGCCTCTTGAGATCTGCTGTCGTATGTTTCCATTGTGTCTTTCATCTCTTGTGTTGTGTCTTTCATTTCCATAGATTCCTCTAGTAGCTTTTTTGAACTTTTGATTTCTGCCGTATACATGTCCAGTGCTTCCTTTACAGCCTCTATCTCTTTTGCGATGTCTTCTCTAAACTGTTTGAATTGATTTAGCATTAGTTGTTTAAATTCCTGTATCTCAGTTGAAGTGTACGTTTGTTCCTTTGACTGGGCCATAACTTTGTTTTTCTTAGTGTAGGTTGTAATTTTCTGTTGTCTAGGCATGGTTTCCTTGGTTATCCAAATCAGGTTTTCCCAGACCAGAACAGGCTCAGGTCCCAGAGGGAAGAAATATTCAGTATCTGGTTTCCCTGTGGGTGTGTCTTAGAAAATTGCTCCACCCTTTGATGCCTAGGGTCACTGTGCTTTTCTGCCCAGCAGGTGACGCCTATTAGCCTATAATTCTTGACTGGTGTGAGGCAGTATGGCTGTGTTCCCCCAGGCTCTGGGGTCTGGTTCTGAATGGAAAGGGCCCCACCCCTTTCCTCCTAGCAAAGAAAGACCCCCCAGGTGGAGGTCATTAGCATTTCAATGGTCTTGCTCTCTGCTTGTGCTGTCTCCGCCCTTCCCTGAGTCACAGCCCTGGAAACTTAAAATGACTGGGGCTTTCTCCACTGAGCCGAAAAAGAAGCAGATAGTCCCCCTGAGACCCAGTCAAGGCTACCCTCCGGCTCTCCCAGGTCAGTCGTCACCCAAAGCCTCTGTCTGTTTTTTGGGGCTGCGTACCTGTAGTGAGCAGTTCACACTCGCTACTTAAAACCCCAGTTGGAGCTCAGCTGAGACGTATTCGCTTGCTGGGAGAGAGCTTCTCTGTGGCACCACGCGGTTCCGCAGCTCGGGCTATGGGGGAGGGGGTCTCCCGACCTGGTTCCGCAGGTTTTACTTACAGATTTTATGCTGTGTTCTCGGGCATTCCTCCCAATTCAGGTTGGTGTATGATGAATGGATGGTCTTGTTTGTCCCCCCGCAGTTATTCTGGATTATTTACTAGTTGTTTCTGGTTTTTTGTAGTTGTTCCAGGGGGACTACTTAGCTTCCACTCCTCTCTATGCCGCCATCTTGCCCGAGTCCAATAAAGTTAATTTTTAAGTGACTTGACCATATCACCCAACCTTCTTCATTACAATTTCCCCTCCAAAAGTAGGTGTAATACCAATTTATTATGATTACTGTAAATATCATATAGTAAATACAAAATATTATTTTTCTTTTTCCTTGCTCTCTGTGTATACTTGATGAGCAGTTCTGTATTTACCTAAACATTCAACTTTACAATATAGGTATAAGTAAATCTATAACAAGATATTATTTTCACATATAAAATAAAGTTCCTTACCCACTGTGCTTCATTAATTTATTGATTTGTTGATTCATCTAACAAATAATTTAGAAAAAAAAATATATATGTATACATATATATATATATGAGGTAAAAAATGTCTCACATTATAGATTTCTGGATTCAACTAGCAAAGAGGTCTAATTTCCTACTTCTTTCTTATAATCTTGAAGGAGTCATAGTACAAAATGGGAGCTCTCAAGGAAAAATCAAAGGGGTCAGGAAATAAAAGGATAGGAAAAGGTTATGAGATTGCTAACCACTCACCACCCACGTACTCTACTTTTCTTTCTACTCCACCACCACAATCACTGACACTTCCTTTTGCTCTTACAGAGTTTAGAGGGAATCATAAGTTCTCATGAGCCTTAGAAAGAAACATGAGAGATAGTACATAGTGATGATTTAGTGACTTATCTGAAGCTTTCTGTGCAGATCCACTTGGGGCTGAGAACAGTGTGTAATTGAAAGGAGGAGACACTGTAGCAACAAAGGAAAATACTTGCAATACTTTACAGTTCAGCATGAGATGTAATGAGAACAGAGACTGATTGCCAAAGACCCAGCATGAAGCAATATACCCATAACCACGATGTCACAATGGATTAGTGAATCTATGGTGATTTAAAACTAGATGTATGCAAGGAAAACACATTCTGAAATCGAATCTATTCTTGTGGCTGTCAACCCATTGTAAATAGAACCTGTTTTATGAGGCAACTTCAGTTAAAATGTGGCCCACCTCATTTAGGATGGGTTTTAGTCCTCTTACTGAAGTCCTTTATAAATGGAATGATAACAGAGAGAGGGGGAGAGAAAAAGCCATGGAGGCAAGAAGCTGAAAGCAACAAAACCTGAAAGAGAAGGGAGAGATGAGCAGGGTGGCAACCATGTGTTTATCATGTGGCAGAGGAGCCAAGGCTCACCAAGAAGCCAATCTTTGGGAAGAAAGAATTGTCTTGAAGCCTTGATCTGGACATTTTCTTGGCCTTAAATTATAAGCTAAGGGACTCCCATTGTTTAATACAACCCATTTCATGGTATATGCTTTAAGTGGTCTAGGAAAGTAAAAGAGAATAATTTTTAAAATCTTAATTTCTACATATTTACTCAAAAGAGATTCTAAGTAAATCTGTAAATTACTGAGTTAAAGCAGAAGTGATTGTTATATTTAATGGATCTAACTAAGTATGGTGCTTGTTTTCTGGCTACTGAATACGGAAGGCAAGTTGTGACAAAGTTGAGCAAAAAAGTAGAAAATAAATTTAAAAGCACATTTCTCCAAATCTGAGTTACAACTGTAAAATTTAAACTTATGCCAAGATTAAATGATATACTGAACTCTTTTGATGGTATCTACTATCATCATTATGAACATCATTTGTATTAACATGTTGAGATAGATTTGTAGATTGGAGAAAATTCAAAGTAACGTAAATTTAGGGAACAATAGAATATTACCAAATAATACAATGTATACTTTGACACAACACACCTCTTTACCCTTATTTTTTAATACATATTAGTAAACTAAAATCAGCAAGTTAATTCAGCTGAAACACTGAACATCTTTTTCCATCTTAGTAGCTGTATATGAAAGCCTGAAACATCAAAAGCAGTAATTATATGAAAAATAATATGATGTAATAGCTTTATAAACATTTAAAATGCATGAAAGCCAGTAAAAATTGAGCCTTAGTTTCTCAAAGTACATAACATCTTTCCTAGTGATACTAGTACTTAGGTCGTAGCAAAACCACCATTCTGTCTCTTTTTAAATAAGAACATCTCAAACAGGGTTGCAACTGTCCCAGAGGAGCCTTCAGTCAATGGTTTCTGCTCTCTAAGACTCTAATTTATGTATCTGTGAACAGATATTGCCAGCAAAGCAACTCAGGGAAAACAGTACAAGTCATTATACAATGAGAGTTCCTGACCTTTTATTTCTTCCACTGAGGGGAATATGAAGATTGAGACTAAATTGAATGAGCCAAATACCCAGATTCATTAAAAAAAGAGCATTAAAAGAAATCAGAAGAAGATAGAACATTCAGATACATCTCTGGCAACTTCAGATCAACAAAAGCATCAACATTTTTTATAGTTACTTAGAAAATTGATTCAAGCATATAATAGAAAGAATATAATATTTGTAGTTAAATATTACATACATATCTGCTATTTGAAAACTCATCACTACCACTTGTTTATTTGACATGATTTGACATATATAGTAATCACTTATATTGGCATAGATTACTGGGCCAGAGTAGAGGGGAAAAATAGCAGACAAAATACTTGCACTTTTGGAAAGAATAGTACAGTAGGTATTGTCTTTCTTTCTTTTATCTTCTTCAAAATCAATAAAAATGTTTTGAAGACCAATAAGGGGACAATAGTATGCTGGTAACTGTATCTGTCTTGATGAGTAGACAGGCCTGTTTTCTGTGCTCTTAGTGCTTACAGTGTGGTGCATATGCATGTTTCTAAAGTTGCTAAAAAGTAAGTGAATTAACTTTGAATTTCCTAATAATATTATTATCTAAAATCTGAATTCAGAATTGTCAAATGGAAGATAGATTTAACTAATGAGTTTTAAAGTCCCTCTTTGTGAAAATCACTTAGGTGTTGCTAAGTTGACATTGTATTAGTATGAACTCTATGGCATCCAGATAATATTTCTGTCTTTTTATATCCTTTTTCAACTAATAACCCCTATTGAATCCTACTGAATACAATATCATTTGGCATCTTTCCTTTCAAGAGAAACACGAATGGTTAACATAATTCAAATCTCTGCTTTAGGGATGTTGAAACTCTTGCTGTTGATGAGATTTATTTGGCCCAATTATCTGCTTAATTCCATCCAGCTGGGATGGCCTGACTGCTAAAAGACAAAGAAGCCCACTTAATAAGTGAATCCTTGACCCGGAACCAGTTGGAGAAAACATGTCTTGTTTCTCATCCACATCATCCTATGCAGTTGACTAACTTTTTAGAGACTTCAAAATTGTTGCAGCTTTCATTACTTCACACATTGTTCTTTTTCCAACAGTTAAGACATGTTATGTTTTATGCAAATTTTCAGAGACTCTTCACTGGAATATGAAGTGTAGTTATCAAAGGACAACAAAAAAGCATGCCTTTCCATCAATCAGATTCAATAGAAAATTAAGTCTACTGTAAAATTGTGCTTCTGTCACTCAAGGTCAAGAGACAGTTAAATAACATCACTCAAAGGGTTCTTGAACAAGTCTTCTGTCTCTGTTCCTGTTCCAGAATCCATGACATTATTTCCTCTTATTCTCTCCTTAGGGGAGTGTGAATAAAACAGTGTTGTAAAATATTGACTTTATTACTTAGGAGAAGAAAATGTATTTTCATTTCAGAGTGTTTCTCTTCCTAGTTTGGTCTCCAGTTTTTGTTTGCTTCCCTGTTCTGGTTTGCTAAAGCTGCCAAAATGCAAAATACCAGAAATGGATTGTTTTTTTCAATGGGGATTTATTAGGTTGCAAATGTACAACTCTAAGACCATAAAGGTGTCTAAACTAAGTCATCTACAAGAGGATACCTTCACTGAAGGAAGGCTGATGGCATGTGGGTTTCCTCTGTCACATGGGAAGGCACATGGTGATGTCTGCTGGTCTTTCTCTCCTGGGCTCCAGTTTCAAAATGGCTTTCTCCAATAATGTCTCTGGGCCTTTTCCCTCCAAGCATCTCTCTCCTCTCTTCAAAATGTCTTTACCTTTTATCCTCTCATAGAGGACACCAGTAAACTAATTAAGACCCACCTTGAGTGGGTGGGGTCATTTGTCCATAGAAACAATCTAATCAGTAGGTCCCAACGTCAATTGGGTGTGTCACATCTCCATGGAAAAACCTAATCAAAAGGTCCCACCCACAGTAAGTCTGCCCCCACAAGATTGGATTAATAGAACTTGGCTTTTCCAGGGAACAAAATGGATTCAAACCAAAACAACCCCTGTGCCAGTTTGAATGTATTATATCCCCCCAAACTCCATTATCTTTGATGTAATCTTTTGTGGGCAGACCTATCAGTATTAATTAGATTGTAATTATCTGAGTGTTTCCATGGAGATGTGCCCCACGCAACTGTGTGTGACGACTCTGATTGGATAATTTCCATGGAGGTGTTGGTCCACCCATCCAGGGTGGGTCTGAATTAAACCACTGGAGCCATATAAATGAGCTGACAAATACAAGGAACTCAGCGCAGCTGAGAGCAACATTTTGAAGAGGAGCTACAGTCAAGAGGGACACTCTGAAGAATGCCCAGGAGCTGAAAGAGGAGCTGCAGATGACAGATAGTTTGAAGATGGCCATTGAAAGCAGACTTTTGCTCCGGAGAAGCTAAGAGAGGACAAACGCCCCAAGAGCAACTGACATTGACATTTTTGAGGAACTGCAGCCTAGAGAGGAACATCCTGGGAGAAAGCCATTTTGAAACCAGAGCTTTGGAGCAGATGCCAGACACATGCCTTCCCAGCTAGTGGAGGTTTTCTGGACACCGTTGGCCATCCTCCAGTGAAGGTACCCGATTGCTGATGTGTTACCTTGGACACTTTATGGCCTTAACACTGTAACTGTGTAACCAAGCAAACCCCTTTTATAGAAGCCAATCCATCTCTGGTGTTTTACATTCTGGCAGCATTAGCAAACTAGAATAACCCCCTAGATTACACTTCCATTCAGCACACTTCTCCACTAATGCTCTGTGTTCTGGGAACCTGACTTTCATATTTTGCATAAGCTCTCTTTCCCTCTGGCTTCTGACTTAATTAAGCCGTGGGAGTGACCAGTAGGAGATGGACAGATAAAGCAATGTGAAGTTGGGTATTCAGTGCCAGCTACCTTCCTGATTAACTAGGGATAGACCTTGTCTGGGCCTTTCTGTGGAAGCCACAGCAGGTGTTGAGAAGTTGTTTTCTACAACTATAATTCTCCTCAGGCTTTGTCTGAGAGGACAAGGATTGTTCATTTCCAAGAGAGATGGCAGATCAGTCTGAAATGTTAGTGTTTGGAGACTAAAAGAGTCAGGGAAGTGAGAAAGTAGGAGAGAGATGACATTTTCTCCTCAGTCTCTCTCAGCTCTAGAAGAGAAGAGCATTGGCACTTTGAAGCAATTCATGATTCTCTTGCCCTGTGGAAGACTCAGAAATCTGGTGGCATCATAAGGGATGCACTCAAGAGAATGAGAGACACCAGAACTTCAGCTGCCATTTAAAATAAGTGGAAACCTTTCCAAAATAGAATAGAAAAGAGCCTAGAAACACTGGTTAAATTGTTTTTAGTTGTCACTGTTTTCGTCATCATTATACTGATTGAGTTGAAGCCTAATGCAAACTAATTTCTAAGGTCTGATTTGCTTTTCACATAATGTTGCTGACTTATGACATGCTTTAATTTATGAAGTTTGCATTTTTATGACCTAACAACTTTTTGTGATAAGAAAAGGAAAAAAAGTTATATAAAATTGATGATGAAAGTAACAATTATAATAAAAATAATAAAATAATATGATTTTAATAATCTGTAATCATACTCAGATTTGTCTTCAAATACTGGCTGAGGGAAATAAGAGTATGGTTATTTCAGTTGCAGACATAAAGCTATGGCATGGAAAGAAAGTGAATGTGGTAGAAAGAAGCATTAGTGATGTAAGGAGCAAAAGGAAATGAATTACTTTTAGTGCAACAGTTTTATTAATGGATGTTTTGATTGGTTTGTTTGTTGTCCTCAAAAAAAAAACAAACTTCTTGTTTACTTGTTTTGAAAGAAGATAGACATCTGTTCATCAGGACCTGGGCCCCCTTTAAAGATATAACAATACTTAATTTAATAGTGGTTTGCACACAGAGAATATCACTTCTTTACATTCCATGTATGGTAAAATATATATTTAATATAAAAGCATTTAATGCAAATATATAAATGAATATTCAAATGGATGCATTTTCTTAAAAAAAGCATGCTTTCATATTTTGGAATGTATTAAACAGGTTATAAATTATTCATTTTCAAAAGTTTGTGATACGCTTCTAAAGAAAAACTTGATCACATTTTTAAAAGATATAATTATGGATTCTTTCCTTTTTGCTTTTAAAATTTTAAAAGACTTGGAACTCAAAACATTTCATAGAAAATATAAACAAATATTTAATATCTCGTTTGACAATAGAGCCCACCATCTACAGGCTATGAATTTTCTGACAGAATCCCATTATAAACAAAGCAATGGATATAATCTACACTGATAGTACATGATATTAAAACCTTTTATTTCTGTGATCTTGGGCCAGCTGTGGTATATTAAAATGTGTGCCCCTTCCCCCCAAAAAAATATGTTCTTAATCTTAACTCATTTCTGTATGAATCCACTGTAAAAATAGGACAACATATGGATGTTTTAGTTAAAGTGTGGACAACTGAATGAGGTTATGTCCTAATTTGGAATACAGGAGTCCATTATAAACAGAAGAAATTCAATTGTAGAGAGAGAAAATCAAAGGGAGGAGTAGAACATGGAAGTTAATGGAACATGAAAGAGGAAGAAGATGCCACCGTGCACATAGCCATATGATGGAAAGAGCCAAGGGCCCAAGGTTCACAGGCAGCCAGTCCCACAACAACACATCTTTTAGGGAGAAAGCGTCATCTTGTTTAAACCTTGATTTAGGACTTCTCCTAGCCTCAAAATCAGGAACCAATAAATCCTATTTGTTTAAGCCAACTCTGGGTATTTGTGATTGCAGCTGGAAAACAAGAAAACAACCCTTGCAAAGAATCTCAGTGAATGAGATTTCCTATATACACACACACACACACACATATATATGTATGTATGTATGTGTATATATATGTGTGTGTGTGTATGTATATATATTCGTCTTCCCATATATATATATTTTAGAATCAAATGCAAGGATATACAATTGCATCATTGTTATTGGAGAAGTTATATGGATTAACATATAACATATAAGAATTGGCATGTGAAATTTCTTTTTTTAATAGTTAAGAGTGTTAATTTTTTTTAGTAAATGTGTTATTATGTTTCTGGGATGAAAGAAATATGCTTCTAGAATTCACATGGTTACCAGGAAGTGCTGTCTTCTCATGCTTAAATTATCAAAGTTTCTGTAGGTTCAGTAAATCTTCTCCTTTAAATCCTCATACATTTCAATTTTATTTCACCTATTCCTTAAAATCTCTTGGGTTAAACAAAACATGGAAAGAAAAGTCTTATCTGATGCTATTCCCTAAGTTACATTGCAATAATATACACACAATAAAGCAGTTTGCTTACCAAGCCATGAAAACTGCTTCTCAGCTAGAAATACAAATGTTCTTCTTGATTGAGTTTTAATGAAGACAGATATATGCATCTGCAAGTGCATAGAAAAGGAGAAGAGGAAAAAGCAGAAAATAGACTGCAAGTGAATGCATTTACGGGCATGCAGAACCTGCAGGCTTTCTTTTGTCTGATAAGAATGTTTCCTGTGATTTTTAATGTAAGGAAAGCACTAGTTTGTATGCAGCAACTTTTCCTACTACTCCAATCTACTACTGTGTCTCCTTTTCAGCCTAATGCAAGACTTTCCAAACCAAGACTTCTTTTTTTTCTTTCCTGATCTAATTATAACAGCCTTTTCTTGACAATCAACATCATGTTACATTCCGTGAAATTGACTTGTGTTTTAAAGTGCCATGTTTGCCACAACCCAAGTTCACTTTCTCTTTTCTTTTAGCCAAATATTGCTGCTATTCAGAGTTCTTACATATCCATCCTCATTCCTATGACAATAGATAGGTTTAAATTCAGAGTTTCTTCAGCATAGCAACTTTGCTTGCTCCTTTAAATGTGAATCCTTGCTTTAAGAATATAAGCCTGACAAATAGAAAATGGTTTCTATACTATTCTATAAAGTGCAATTTCTTCATATATATGTTTATATATCACTACCTTAAATCATGTTAGAACTCTCTCCCCAAATATGACCATCAAAACTACTTAGTCCTTAATATTGGTGAATAAAATAAAATAATTTAATACTTGAAACTGACACCTTTAATCTTTAGCATATTGGTTGTTTTTTTTTTTTTTTTTTTTTCCTCCACAATTGAATTTCTTTCCCACAGCTCACTGATGCTGTAAACTCTAAGTGAAGTGGAAGGGCAGGGCAATCAAAATACAGAATATTGAAAAGGTTGAAGTAGTAAAGCACCTTTCCCAGGATATATGAGACATTAAGATTCTGATATTTTATATTAATGCAGAGATTACATTAGGAAAGGAAAATGGTACAACAAAAAGTCATATATATATATTGAATTATGAACTAACAGCAAGTGTGGGGGCTGTCAAGTCCAAACTCCATAGGGCAGGCAGCAAGCCAGAAACAGGATAAAGGTGATCTTGAAGTCCTTAGTCTGATTTTCCCAGAGGAGGATGGCTGACAGGAAATTCCAGCAAGGGTCAATGCTGAAGTTGGCTCTAAATTCCTCTTCTGACTTCTTAAATCCTTGGTTCTGGTTTTTAAGACTCCCAACTGATTGGTGTTGGATTCACATTTCTGAGGGCAATCTCCTTTGTTGATCATGTATGGAGTCAACTGATTATAGATGTAAATCCCATCTCAAAACACCCTTACCTTATCAAGCAAGCCAGTGTTTGTCCAAACAACTGGAAAACTGGACAACATAACCTAGCCAAGTAAACACATGAAATTAGCCACCAAAAATTATAATCATTGAAATACTTTAATTCTCTCAGTAGTGTACAGTGGAGTTTTTCAAAGGCTAGATGATGTGTGATGTCACAAAGATCAAATATAGAATCAGATGGGAATCCAGCTGCCTTCTAGTAAGTTAGACTTTTTTTAAGTGCGTATATATATAAACTAAAGCCACTTTCCACAAAACTTTGTTTCAGGAAATGTAATCATTTTATAAAGTAACTAAGATATGTTTACTACAGTTATTTAAACTCACTAATGAATAATTAAGTTTAAATGTTTCTGACTTTCAATTCCAAATATGGCAAATCTTGATAGATATAACACACATGAAAAGATCTTTAGTGTCCTCAATAGTTTTCAAGAATATAAAGGGCTGTGATGGCAGAATGTTTGAGCATTGCTATTCTAGACTCTAAAATCTAGTAGAGGGTTAATCAGTTTTCTCCATGTTGTTCCCAAGAATCCCTTAGGGCATTAGTATATATTATGATGAATCAAATCTCTGTATCTTATTGTTATTTCTTATTCTAAGTTCTTGATAAAAACTTGCTTCCACCCCTCAAGCAGCTTATGCCTTTTCCTGGGGGTAGAGAGCACCTTGAAAAAGTAGCTAATAAATAGTGATGTTTGTTATCCTGGTTCTCACAATTTCAATTTTTCCTTAAAGACACCAAAGAAAGATACATGATTATGATACTGATCAAAAGCAATCTCTGTCCAATGCACTCAAATGACCAATTCCTGAGACACTAGAGTTTCAAAAAGAGAGAGTTTATTACTAGGTGTGAAGCAGGAGATCAGATGGCCTAGAAGCCTGAAAATCTGTCTCCCAAACCACAGCAATTCTGATAGCTTTGTAGTATGAAAGATGGGCAGGTTTTAGAATAAGAACAATGGCTTGAGATGAAGAGGTTAGAGATGATCTATTATTGACAAAGCAGATTGATTACATGCTTAGTCACAGAATATATATAAAAAATGGTGGCCTTACTATGATGATGGATGTTATTTTTAGTATTATAATGAAGTATAGGTTACTTATAGGTTAAACTTTAATCTATTGCATATATCAGGTAGGCCAATTTGGGCTAGATCTAGCTCTATCAAGATAGCTTTGAAATTGGGGTGGGTTAGTTCTGGGCTGACCCAAGGCCCTTCATTAATAAACAGTGGGGGCTGTCTTTAGTGATCATAAGACTTTAAAGTTGAAAAACAGGAAAAGAGGGTATAAGTGAGGGTCAGTCACAAGGTTTTTACAATCATAAGATAAAGGCTATACAGTTATATAATCATTACCAAAGATCAAGACAGCTGGATCTACAGTTCATTAATTTCAGGTATCCCCCTTTGGCTATTCTAATATACTAGAAAGTAAAGAGACATATCTATATAATGATTCCGTAAGCACAATAATTTCTTAAATCCTAACTTCTCTATTACAATTATAGTTTTTAAAGTCTTCTACATAGCTGCTCTGTGATCCTACTCTACAAACCTCAGCTCCAAATTTGAAGAATTTATGCTTAACTTTGTATAATTAAAGGGGTACTTAATTTTACAAGGATTTCTCCATCTATCTTGCCAAGCTGAACAATTAAGTAATGTACAAAATTGACTTTTAAGGCCCTTAAAAACAAATGTAAATGTATCTATTCTCTCTTCTTTTGCAATTTTTTGGTTAGTATCACTGTCCCACAGGACATTTTATTTCCACACTGTACTAGACATATCATATCATTCCATATCTCCCAATATTTTGCACTGCATTTTCTGGCTCTAAAACAGTAAATTGTGTGCCTGCTTTTTTTCTCATACAGATTCTCATTCTAGCATCATGTCTAATTCTTTCCAACAGCTCTGGGAACAGATTAACCCAGCTGGAAGTTCTGTTCTGTCCTGCATCACTTATATGATCTTGAGCAAATAATTAACCTCTCTGAAGCTTTATTTCATCATCAAAAACTGGGGATAATAATAGTACCTCTCTTATATGGTTATTAGAATTAAATGAGCTAAAGCATGGAACGTTTCATGAACACATTAGTACATAAAAATTTTTTCAATAAATGTTTTTTTAATTATGATTTTCTTGCTCTGCCTTAAGCTTCCATCACTCACATTTGTCTAAAAATACATGTCTTCTCTTTGCAAACATATGTATAAATTACCTAAGAAACTGAAACAGGCTAAAATTAATCTGCATTGGAATTTTTAAAGTTGAATACTATTAACTGGACATTTGTTGTTTAACTTTCAGATATTAGTGGTGTCTTTTAAGCTGACATGAAAGTGATATTTTGATATTTTTTTAAAAATTTGAAAACTGAAATTTAGAATCAAGGTGTTTATGAGAAAAAAAGAACTATGTACTTAATGAAAAAAATGCAACATGTGATTCTAAATGTGAAAAACTTTTATGTGAAAATCTCAATTCCAATTTTGCTTCAAGTCAAAGATATCTTTTGCTTATATTGAATTCTATTAGGACCTAGAAATTCTATTAATTTCTGTTTTGAAATAATCCAACCCAGAAAAATCACAAAAGTCTTAAAAAGAGAGAAGATCTGGGTATCTCTTTTATTGATAGCAATGATCATAGTCACTTCTAAACTCAAACTTGTTTAAAAAAATCAACAGTATACATTTAGTTTTTGCTTTCTTATTTGTTTATTTTTAAATTAATCTCAATTGAAAAAACTGTTATTTTATGAGTAAGAAACCCTGGCTGAAAGCAAAGCTAGTTGATCTGTTCTTGGACCTGAGCCATTGTACATTCAAATGTAAAATATACACTTCAATTTAAAAATCTGTACATTGGAGAAATAATAATGCAATCTATTGTGTAAGTTTATTTTTTAAATAAAGCACTTGATTAAAAATGATGATTATTGCTCAGCTCCCTGCTTAAATCTCACCTTTGCTGAGAGAATTTATTAACCAATTTTCTATAATAGCTGTCTTCTACTCTTTCTCTTATATTGATTAACTTTTTCCACAGAAATTTGGAATTCCTGAAAATTTCTATTTCTTAATTTGTTTTATTATCTATCTTTACTAGAATTTAAATTCAGTAAAAGAGAGACTTCTCATTTTCTCAGCAGTATATATTTCCAGTTCTGCGGTCGGGGTTACTGCTTCTAGGGGGAGTGGCGGCCGGTAGCCGAGCCCTCAGCTCTCGGGGCTGCTTAAAGGGTACCGGCGGCGGGGGCTCTTTCCCGGAGGCGAGGGCGAGGCGGAGGACGTTGGCCAGAGTCCTCGGCGAGAGGCGTGCAAGGAGGGCGGCGATAAGGACAAAAACACTCTTCATCCAGTAGGGGTATGCGCCAAAGAGAGAGAGAGAGTTTATTTGGGGGGGGTTACAGGTTATATAGGCTGGTAAGAGGGGCAGGGCTGGAAAGGAGGTGAAGTAGCCTAAAATGGCAATATTGAAGGGAGAGGGGCTAGGATTGGTTCTGAGAGGATTCAGGAGCCGTTGCAGCGGGCGGGGGTTGTTCTGGCCACGGTGCATGCGCGCTGGCGGTGGCAGGAGTGGCCTTGGCACCAGGGAGTGAGTGGGTAAGATAAGGCAGTGGGGAAAGGGCAGTTGGGAGAAAGGCGGTTTCCTCCGGCAAGCCTCCCCTGCCAGTGGCATTTTGGGTGAGGAAAAGGGAGCTGCCTTGACCTCGCTCCTCAGGCTCGGGGGGGCTGCAGAGGGCACTCACGCCCGTACCTACTACCCTCCCCAGGGGGTGATATCAAGTCCCCTGGCCCAGGCCTGGTAAGTCGAGGCACAAGCTCAGTCCCCGCAATTCCCCTTTCTTTTCTAATTAGAGGAAGAGGCTTTACCGGAGAGGTCCGCTAAGGGTGAGGGAAGGGGGAGGTCAGGGAAGGGAAAAAGGGGTTGACGGTGGCTCAGCGAGGCTGGAGCTTAGTGTTGGTGTGGTGCCCGGGCGCTTGACAAGGGCTTCGCTGCAGCGGGCTGGGCGAAGGTGAGGGGTTTAAAGTTCAGGGGTTTAAAGTTCAGGGGTTTAAAGTTCATGGGTTTAAAGTTCAGGGGTTCAAAGTTCATGGGTTTAAAGTTCAGGGGTTCAGAGAAGCTGGAACTCGAGGTGAGAGCGATGTTCAGGTGATTGAGAAGGGCCTCGCGGTCGGCGGGTTGACCGGTGGCGTTGAGGTCGCGGAGGGTTGGCTGTCATCTTGGAGTGGGGGGCGTCAGAGGTGGCGAGTCGCTGATACTGGATTTGCACGAACGAGGAAAAAATGGCATCTGTTTGTTTTCTTACAAGCTGGACAATTTTGCGGATGATGCAGGGTCCTAAGATGAGAGCTAGAATAATTATTAATAGGGGGCCAAGAAAAGGAAGGATGTATGGGAGGATGGGAGTGAAAAAACTGGACCAATAATTGGTGGCTTCACGATCTCTTTTACGCTTTTCCAGTCCCTCTCGGACCCTTTTCAGGCTGTCCTCGACGAGACCTGTGGAATTGGCATAAACACAGCACTCTTCTCCTAGGGCGGCGCAGAGGCCTCCTTCTTTGAGGAGGAGAAGGTCAAGACCTCGGCGGTTTTGGAGCACGACTTCAGAGAGGGAATTGACAGAATTTTTTAGATGGTAAATAGCGTTTTGTAGGTGGCGAATGTCCTCGTCAACAGCCGCCCTGAGGTGAGTTAGGGCGGAACCTTGACTGGCTAGTGCAGCGATTCCGGTGCCAGCGCCGGCAAGACCTAGGAGGGAGGCAATTGTAAGGACGGTGATGGGCTCTCGCTTTTGCAGTGGGGTAGGAGCTGCAGTTCTTTCCAGACGGAGGAAGAAGTCTTCTTCGCTATGATATAAGACCCTAGGGATAAGGACAATTAGGAGGCAAGTTTCTTTATATTCACTGATGACATTCGTGCTGAGACAGGGGGTAAGTCCTGTAGAGGAGCAGAGCCATTGGGAGGAGTTATGAGGAATGAGAAATTTTGCCGAGTTACTGGGAGATGAGTAGCTGGCACAGGCAGTGAGGTCGGGAGAGTTACTGGAGCGAGGGCGGACGCACTTTCCCGTATAGGAGACTGAATGAAAGGTTAGGGGGACGGCAGAGGTATTCCAACTGCATTCCGAGGGGCTGTCTTCTGTGCTTTCTGAAAAGGAGAGGTTGGAGGCAACGGGCTCGTACAGTGAGGAAGAGGTGGAGAGGCAGAGCCAGCAGGAGGAGGTAAAATTGGGGTTGGAGGAGTTCACTGAGGCAAAGGCGGCTTGGATGAGGCTGAGGAGGGGAGAGGAGTAGCGAGAAGGGGGCAGAAAAGGTTGGGGTGGTGGGGTTGGCGATGCGCTGTTTGTAGCTGAGGCACGGCTGGTTGGAGCTGAGGTGCGGCTGGAGAGCTGTGGAAAAAGGGGGTTAATGACTTTATTGGGACCAATGTTAAAGGGCTTTTTTTAAAGCAGTATTTTGGTATGGTTGGCTTATAGCCTCCTTTTTTATTAGAATAAGTGATTCTCGGTCGGCTCCTTTCTCATAGATTCTGAAGCCCCAAGTTTGACCGAGTAACCAGGAGGGATCAGTGGGGAGCTGCACTGTAAGATTAAGATGTGTGCAGGATCCCTTACTTTCTTGGCCGAGCCAGTTAACAGTAGGGAGTTTGCACCCTGTAGGGGCCCACTTTAAGGTAAGGTAATGATTAGGAACAGGAGGCTTTCAATTATTGGCTAATGTCTCACACCCCCAGTATGCACAGTAGTACTCGTTGGGGGAATTACAGTACGATTTTCCAGGATTTGAGGATGGGCACATGTAATATTGGGCCTGGGGATTACTTACCTTTTGAGCGCAGGTTTCTTCGACTCTGGAGACAAAGGTGGCGAAAGGCTTACTCAGCTCCTGGAAGAGCTTGGTGAATTTATTAGGCCGACAGGCAGAGCAATTGGCAAACGCGCGCAAGGCGATGCCTCTGAGGACAGTCCAGAAGGCAGCAGGGGCATTAATATAAGTAGACGCATTTAGAAACGCTCCAGTGCCCAAATAGGCTTCGGGGGGATGATAGACTCCAATGGCTGCATCTTGCTCACTTTGCTTAGCTGCTTCTGCCTGGAAGTGAGCACGCCAGTCAACAAACTGACCGGGGTTAAAAATTGAACGGGCAAGCGAGGCCCAGTCTTGGGGGATGCAATAGTTCATGGCGAGATCCTGTAGTATTTGGGAAGCATATGGGCTACCTAACCCGTCCTCCTTGACGGCCTTGCGAAGCTGCTTGATAGTATCTAAGTCAATGGGATACCAGTCATGCGGCCTCTGTGGGGTGGGGGCAAGGTTAAGAGGAAAACAGCGAAAAGCACGAGAGAAAGGAGGACACGCTTGCAGAGGACTTGGCGCGGGAGTGGGGGTAGGGGGAGCGTTGCCCCAAGGATTGCCTTGAGGTGCAGAAGGCAGCCAGGGGTTGTTAGTCGGCAGGGTGGAAGGAGCGGCGGCAGCTGCCGGTAGCGGCTCCGAAGGGGAGCTCGCCGGAGGGAGAGGCGGGAGTGGGAGGCCCCAAGCGTCGCAAGATGGCGGCGCGGTAGGCGTGGCTAAGACACAAGATGGTGGATCAGCCCCGCCCTGTGAAAGGGTGGGGCCCAAGGCATAAGATGGTGGACTAGCTCCGCCCTGTGGAAGGGCGGGGTAAAGCATATGTGGTTTCCGGCCCAGCTTAGGGCTGATGTCATCACCGGAGCATTTCCTCCCCTCGATGGAAGAAGAAGGAGGAAGTTCGCCATCTTGGCGTGGCGCAGTGTTATTTTGCTTTTTGGGAGTCACCTCGAGCGCGTTGTTAATCTGCTCGACTAAGGACTCCGTGTCCGAGTCATGATTTGAATTAGTATCGCTATCTGAATCTGTTGGCTGGGTTGATAGGGCCTCTTTGGATTTAACGGGGCCTCTATCAGGGGGGAGGGAGCCTTGAAGGCAGGAGCGGATGGTTATCAAGGTGGGGAGCAAGCCGGGAGGGAAGCGCTTGCTCTCATGTTCCATGGCATTAGTGACTCGATCAATAAGGCGATCATAAGTAACAGGGTCCCAAAGATGGCAAGTGGTGAGCCATGGGTTAAAGGGCAGCAGGAGATCCCAGTATATCTGCAGCTGCCGGACAGACACTTTACAGCGATGCGTGTCTAGGAGACCCGCTAGAGCACGAACTTGAGGTGCCTGACATGTAGATATACGATTACCCATAGCTGAGGGGAGAGGAGGGGGAGTTGCTCCCGAGCCGGGCCGGCCGGCTGGCGGGGAGGAGAAGGAGGAGTTGTTTATCGAGCAGAGAGAATGAGATAAACTGTGGCTGCAAGGCCGAAGGAGACGGCGAGAACAGAAAGCAGTGCCCTTTGGCAACGAGAGCAGTCAGGGGGGGCAGTTGCAAAGAGGCACACGGCACCAAATGAGGAAATAAAGATACAAAGAACTGCAGCAAAGTAATGGAGGGGAAGAGGGAGAGTGTTAGGAGGAACGGGGGTCATAGAAGTGCGCATACAAGAGGACGAAGAGAGCGTGGGGGAAGGGAGGAGTTCCTACTGGATGAAGAGAGCGTGGGGGAAGGGAGGAGCGGCTTCGGAGCAAAGAACCTCACACAGCTCCGGAAGCGGCGAGGGAGAGGCGGCCCTACCTTGCAGGCGAGGAAATGGGAAGCTGGAGGGGCGTCCGGGCGAGCGGGTGACCTGCCAAACTGTCGTGTGGAGACGTTCCTCACACGGGGCACCAGTTGCGGTCGGGGTTACTGCTTCTAGGGGGAGTGGCGGCCGGTAGCCGAGCCCTCAGCTCTCGGGGCTGCTTAAAGGGTACCGGCGGCGGGGGCTCTTTCCCGGAGGCGAGGGCGAGGCGGAGGACGTTGGCCAGAGTCCTCGGCGAGAGGCGTGCAAGGAGGGCGGCGATAAGGACAAAAACACTCTTCATCCAGTAGGGGTATGCGCCAAAGAGAGAGAGAGAGTTTATTTAGGGGGGTTACAGGTTATATAGGCTGGTAAGAGGGGCAGGGCTGGAAAGGAGGTGAAGTAGCCTAAAATGGCAATATTGAAGGGAGAGGGGCTAGGATTGGTTCTGAGAGGATTCAGGAGCCGTTGCAGCGGGCGGGGGTTGTTCTGGCCACGGTGCATGCGCGCTGGCGGTGGCAGGAGTGGCCTTGGCACCAGGGAGTGAGTGGGTAAGATAAGGCAGTGGGGAAAGGGCAGTTGGGAGAAAGGCGGTTTCCTCCGGCAAGCCTCCCCTGCCAGTGGCATTTTGGGTGAGGAAAAGGGAGCTGCCTTGACCTCGCTCCTCAGGCTCGGGGGGGCTGCAGAGGGCACTCACGCCCGTACCTACTACCCTCCCCAGGGGGTGATATCAAGTCCCCTGGCCCAGGCCTGGTAAGTCGAGGCACAAGCTCAGTCCCCGCACAGTTCCTAAAAGCATGCCTGGTTCCTACTAGGTATATTAGTCAGTGTTTTCTAAGGAAACAGAACCAACAGGAGATATCTGTAAATAGTATGAGATTTTAGAAAAGTGTCCTATGGAACTGGGGGGATGAATGAATCCAAATTCCATAAGTCAGGCTGCAAGCAGGCACTCTAATGAAGGTCTTAATTAATTCCTCAGGACAGGCTGGCTGGCTGACTGAAGTGTAGAAAGTTCTCTCTTCTAAATGCTGAAAGTTTACCTCCCCATTAAAAACCTTCAACTGATTATATTAAGCATCCTTCATAACTGAAGACACTCCCCTTAGCTTACTGCAGATGTTATCAACCATACATACAATCAACATACTGATGATTTAAGTCCACAAAACATCCTTGCAGCAACAGATAGGCCAGTGCTTGTTGGCTGACAACTGGGCACCATCACCGGGACAAGCTGATACATGAAACTAACATCACTGTCCACCACTTGTCAACTTGGCAGCGACACACATCATGTTAAACCATGCTTAATCTTTAAATAAAAACAATAACAGAAGTATTTTTGCCTAACAATACTCAATTCTCCTGTGTACAACTGGAAATGCACTAAATCTCTCCATAATAGGGTGCAAGTAATTGGGTAATAGTTACACTTAAACGCGATATCCTATAACTTAAATAACATGAACAACACTTCTGTCATATAAGATAGAGAAGAAAACGGAGATAATTTCTTTTTGTACAAATACAAATCTACTCATAAAAAAATACAAGGAAAATATTCATACCATTACATTCCTTATTTCTGTAATGTGGCCTTAGGTCATATTAATCACCTTTTTCTAATACGTATTCCATATTCTCTTTCCCCTCAGCAAACAACTCAGCTGGCCATGTTCTTTGCTTGGTGAGGTGACCCCAAATTTCATTCCTGAAGTTTCTGGGCCATTTGTAGTCCTGTCTGGATTGGGTTGTTGCAGTTTTCTATTGACTTTAATCATAGGGCAGTGTAGTACTCAGAGACACCTTAGGGGATCTCCTGTATTCCAAAAAAAACTGTTCTTTACCTCCATTGTGTAGTTGCAGTCACATTTCCACTTTATAATCAGGATCAGTCACCCAGCCAGAGCAGTAATCCCCTTCCTTGCCTGTGGATTCAGAGGCATGAGTAGCCCCAATTGGCCATGTGTCACTCTTAACTTCCAGTAAAATGGAAACATTGATGTGTCTCCTGGTGGAAACACCCCTCCTTTTGGAAATAAGACCTGTAGACAAGCAGAGCTTAAGGTTACAGGGACAGAAAGCAAATATTTTTCTAGTGGATCACTAGGTGTGATAGTGAGTGCTGCCACTCCCATTTCCACCCCTTGATTCCTGGTCACGTGAATCCTGGCTATGGGAGAAACAGCCCCATAAAGTGGATGCTGATTCAGAGCATACAAAGCCTCCTGAAAACATTGCTCCAGCCTTGCAAGGTATTGCCAACTACTTGGCACTGTAATTGAGTCTTCAAAAGGTTCTATCAACTCAGCATTCTCTGGATGAAGCAAAACTTGGTAAGATCAGAGAATTGCATAAGCATATGCTCGTTCCTGCACTTCCTTTGCTATGAAATGTGTTCCTTGATCAGAAACCATGCTGTGTGGAATACTATGATGGTTTATAAGGCATTCCATAAATCCACAGTTGATAATTTGGGTGGAAGCATTGTGTGCAGGAAAGGCAAACCCATATCCAGAGTATGTGTCCATTCCAGCAAGAACAAATTGTTGCACCCTCCATAATGGAAGTTGTCCAATGTTATCAACTTGCCACCAGGTAGCAGATGATCACCTCGGGGAATGGTGCCATATCTGGGACTGAGTGTGGATCTCCAGTCCTGGCGGATTGGGAACTCAGCAGTTGTTGTAGCAGGTTGGTGATGGTGAGTAGAAGTCCATGAGTCCATGTTGCTGAGTTCATGCATAACCTCCATCCTACCACCAAGCTCACTTTTTTCATAAGTCCATTAGGCAAAAACTGAGGTGTCTGGGGAAAGAAGCTGACCAGTATCCACAGAATGGGCCATCTTATCCACTTGAGTATTTAAACCTTTCTCTACTGAAATCAACCTCTTGTGAGCATTCACAAGGGACACAAATATCTTCATGTTTTGCTTTTTTTTTTTTCCCCACTCAGGTTTATCCACATAGCTCTTCTCCAGAACTCTTTGTCACCAATTCTCCAATCCTGTTCCTTCCAAGTCCCTGACCATCCAACAAAACCATTAGTGACAGCACAAGAATCAGTATACAAAGATACCTCTGGCAGTTCTTCCAAGCACAATGAACTACCAGGTGCATTGCCTGAAGTTCTGCCCACTGTGAGGATTTCCCCTCACCAATGTCCTTCAGGGAAATCCCATAAAGGGGCTACAGTGCTGCAGCTCTCCACTTTTGGTGGTACCTGCATATCATGCAGAACCATCTGTAAACCAGGCCCAAGTTTTCTCTTCCTCTGTCAAATGACAGTAAGGAACACCCCAAGTGACCATAGCTCTGGGTTTGGAAAGAGAAAGTAATGTGGAAGGAGTGGGGGCCATGGTCATTTAGGTCACTTCCTCATGTAACTTACTTGTGCCTTCAGGACCTGCTCAAGCTATATCTCATATATACCATTTCCATTTTATGATGGAGTGCTGCTGTACATGCCCAACTTTATGGCTTGGTGGATCAGACAACACCCAGATCATAAAAGGCAACTCAGGTCTCATGGTGACTTGGTGGACCATGGTTAAACATTCAGTCTGCACTAAGGTGCAGTAGCAGGCTGAAAGCTGTTTCTCAGAAGGAGAGTAGTTATCTGCAGAGGATGGCAAGGCTTTACTCCAAAATCCTAAGGGCCTGCACTGTGACTCTCCTAAAGGTGCCTGCTAAAGGCTGCAGACAGCATCTCTATTTGCCACTAACACTTTCACCATTGGATCAGCTGGAACATATGGTCCAATTGGCAGAGCAGCTTGCACAGCAGCCTGAACTTGTTACAGAGCTCCTTTTGTTCTGGTCCCCACTAAAAACTAGCAGCTTTTCAGATCACTCAGAAAATGGGCCAGAGTAGCACACCCAAATGAGGAATATGTTGCCTCTAAAATCCACAGAGGACAACTAAGTGCTGTGCCTCTTTTTTGGTCATAGGAGGGGCCAGATTTAACAGCTTATCCATCACCTTACAAGGGATATTTTGACATGTTCCACACTACTGGACACATAGAAATTTCACTGACAGTGGAAGGCCCCTTTA